>NW_027109437.1:177015-183466 GCF_000696795.3 Halyomorpha halys
ATATTATTATTTTTTTTTTTTTTACTTTTATCATGCCATAGGCGTTGATGACCAGAGGGTTTTACGCCTTTAAGCAACAATCTACAACAACAACTATAAAAAAACAAAACAACTAATCTCTCGACTTTAATTTTCAAAAACATATGATAACTAAATAGTAAGAGATTTGGAAACTGACCTATATTTCAAAGACCAATATTATGTATTATCTTAAGATAATAAAAATGTTTTTAAAAAACTTATCTCTTAACTTTAATTTTCAATGATGTATGATAACTAAACAGTAACAGATTTGAGTAATGGCCCATATTTCAATGACTAATTAAAACTAAACAAGAAAAATCATAATGAACTGATAAAACTAAAAAATTTCTTTTTATCGGTATAAAAAGTGTTAGATAATAGAATGCAGGATTTCCTGATAAAAACACAAACAAAATGATAACAAATGACCTTCAAATTAGTTTAAGAATATTATGAAGAAAATTTGTATGATAATGAATTCAAAACAACTAGTATCAAATTCACCATTAAAAAAAATAAATGATTTCATATTAGAAACTCGTTGATTGAGAGTGTGTAATTAATAAAATAGTAAAAAAAAAAATTTATTATGAGGCAACATTTCACACCACTTTGAAGGGCTTTATCAGTGCTAAAAAAGATACAAACAACTAAAATTATGTTACAAAGCAAGAGAATAAGATAATATAAAATAAAAGTAAACTAAGGTGCAGCTAAAACTGATACAGTTTATAGTAAAATACTATATATTATAATGTAAATATATTATATAAAAATGAACCTTTTTTTTAAAAAATAAGTAACTTCGTTTTAAATTTTCATATATTTTGTTAAGTAGAATTATTTTAAGCTTCGAAGGATGATAATAACTTTCAAGATAAAATATTTCTTTAATAGGCTCCTAAAAGGTTAAGTAGTTTTCATGCTGATAAGACTGGTTCTTATATGTAGAGATAAGAAAACAGTTCTCTATCTAATAGCATTAGCCTATCTTTCCAATGACTAATGTTAATTAGATTTCTTTTCCATCACTACTAGTTTATTAGAATTATTAATATATATATAACTGAACATTTTAAAATCTTTTGATAAATTTAGTTGTTTGATTATTCTGCAACTTATACAAATTTAGTGTTCTGAGTTTAAAAATTCAAACATTTATTTGAATATTGAAAAAAATTTTTCAACATTCAAAACTTTTTGTAGTAAAATCAAATTATTAAATAACAATATTTCTTTAGAATATTGTTGATTGGACCATGAGTAATAATATATATAAAAGGAAGATGGTCTGGGTGCTTTAAAAATAACTCAAATAGTAATTAAACTATTTATTGTGAACCCCACTTTGCAGGGCTTCATTAGGGTTAATAAAAGATGCAAACAACTAAAATAATGCAACAAAGTAAGAGAATAGATAACATGGAATAAAAGTTTTTTTTTTTAATATCTTCATTGAAATTTACAACTGTATATTACATAATACATTTAGTAAATATGATCTTAGTTAAAATGGAGTGATACAGGCGTGTAGAGCAACTACCCATTGGAAGCACTCTAATGACATTTTACATTAGCTGGTCTCATGGCCATCTTCTTTTCAGGCGCCTCGGAGGATTGTCAGTAATGGAAGAGGATGCAAGATTAGAAACTAGGGGGTTTGAGTGGTTAGGGATTTTATAATGGAAGGAGTAATATCTGGTTCGGGCTAGATCGGTTACATAGGGAACATTAAGGTCTTTATGTATGATTTTATTTGTGACAAAGTAAGGAGTATTGAGGATTTTATGAAGGATTTTGGATTGTAAGAATTGAATACGAGAGGAATTCGAAGGTTTAGTGAAGCCCCAAACTTCAACTCCATATGTCCAGATTGGCATTATTACAGTCATGTAGATCAGTCTTTTGTAATGTGTTGGAAGTTTAGACCGTTTGTCTAGTAAGTGCTGTAATAGTCGAAATCGACGTGCAGTTTCCTGTCTTTTCATTCTTGTGTGAGGATTCCAGGTTAATCGTTTGTCCAAATGTAGTCCAAGGTTAGCGGATTTGTTCGACGGGGGTAAGAGTAACATTATTAAATGAAACTAGGGCAGTCGGTAGGTTTACGACGAAGGATAAAGGTGAATCGATGGGATTTGTTGGAATTTATCTTAATCCTTCAATTACGACACCATTCTTCGAGGGCTGTGGTATGGGATTGGAGAGTTTGGGATACAAGTAATGGGTTATTACTAACTGCGAGTACACATGTGTCATCGGCATATGTGGTGAGGATAGTGTTAGGATTGGTTGGAATGTCAAAATAAAAGTAAAGTAAGGTATGGCTAAAAATAATTTAAAATAGGTAAAAGCTAAACAAACTATAAAAATGAACAAACTAAATTAAATTTAAAAAAAAATTAAAATCTGTACCGCAACAACCCATGAAGGGTAAGGGGTTCAGTACTTTGTAAGGAAGAACTCTTACTAGACCAACGGTTGTACAAGGAGTTGATTTGGTCAGAATCACTTTTGACCGCCAGATTTTTACCCAATCTAAGAGGTTTAGGTGAACCCTAGGAGGGCTGAAAGAACCCACAGGTGTTGACTCACGGCTACAGTGTAACCGAAAACAATTTTCTGCCCAGCCGGATTTGAAAAAGCCGGGTCCTAGTCAATTAGTAGCCATGTGCTTTACCCCGGGTTACCCACGCTCCACAAAGTAAATTAAAGAAAACAAAAATAAGACGTACAATTAAAAGTATAATTAAACAAGAATTACAAAAAAGTATTTCGGCAATTAATGAAAACTGAAATAATAACTAATAAAAAAATAAATAAAAGAGAAATATAAAAATACAGTGCATACTAAAAGGTAGAAAATGACAATAAAACAAAGGTCAAGAAAAATGTATGTTCATTATTTTTCTATTTTCTTAACCTTTTTATTTCATTCTTGTACTAATTACTAAGTAGTGTACTGTATTTTTATATTTCTCTTTTAGTTACTTTTTTATATGTTATTCATTCCATTTTCATTCTTTAATACTTTTCCATAATTCTTGTTTATTTATACTTTTCACTGAACATTTTTTTTTCTTTAATTTACTTTGTTCATTTATATATAAACTTTCACATGTTTTAAATAATTTTTAGCCGTACCCTAGTTTGTTTTTAGTTCATGTTATATATTCTCTTATTTAGTAACATTATTTTAATTATTAGTCTTTTTTAGGCCTGATGAATCCCTGGAAAGTGGGACAAAACGTTGGATCACAATAACTTGGTTAATTACTATTTGAGTTATTTTGACCGTACCCCGACCATCATCTTTTTACAATATTTCTTCAGTTGGTGAAAAAATAATATTTTTCTTTAAACTTTAACGTCTCCAGATTTATATTAAAATCCTTAAACACTTTAAATTTTTTGCATATCATAACATACCATCACTTAGAAAACTTAAGTAACGAATGTATAAGATCTTAGTTTTATTAATTTACTAAAAGAATTTTAGAAAAATAAAGTATTCTTTTTCTTCCTCTTCTTACCTCTTAAAAAAATTAAAATTTAAATCTGTACCGCTACAACTCATGAAGGGTCAAGGGTTCAGTATTTTGTAAGGAACTAATGTTACTATACCAACGGTTGTGCAAGGAGGTGATTTGGTCAGAATCACATTCTACTTCTTACCTCTTAGGATAGAGAAACCTCTGTATAGTGGATCCAGACTCACTTCTGTGTCAGTAGCTTCTATTAACGGACTCTTTTGGTGTCTAAGCAGTTAATACACCCATTTTAAAGTAACCAGAGTCCGCCTTTGGGTCTTTTCCGAGTTAGTTGAGCTTTAAAATAAAGCTTCATAAACACAAATCAATGGAAGAAATAGAAAAAAAAAAAATGGCCAAGAAATAAAATCATCAGCTGCATCTGGCTGACAATGTTATCGCAGGTGAAACAAATCTGTTGGAACTCATTCCGCTTTTTCAGAAAGTTGAGGAATGCCCCTATCTACTTCTGTTATATTGTGCAGCTTAAATCTATGCTAGTATACCTGAAAGATGTCTTGTCCTGTGAACAAGTTCACGTCTGTTACCAACATTTGTTGGAGAATTCTGGTCCCCACAGAATGCACATGGATTCTCTAACTAGCCCTATGGCTGTTACTTCAAGTTTATAAGATTTTACATCAGTTTCTCAACAGACAGTAGAAACCGGTGATAATATAGTAATAAGAGTGAAAATTAGTTTACAACTATTTCACTAATTTATCATACAATTATTGATTATATTTCCTATGATCAGGAACCTCGCAAATATTGGCTATACCAGCCGGTACGAGGAACATCATTGTCGAAGAAACCAAACAAACACCTTCGCACATCATTCTGAAAACCAATGAGGAAGGCAGTGTTATCAATGAAGGGTAATAAACATCATTATCTAACTACTGATAATGAATAAATATTCACCCAACACTGATTTTTACTTATGTATTTTTTTATTTAGAAATAAACTGGGAATGTTCAACGCATCCGGAAGTATGGGATGGTTGGGGATGAAAAAACCGAATCAAGAAATACTTGAAATTCCAGGTCCAGTTGTCGAACCTCTTGAAATCTGGGTAATAATATTGAAATATTATATTTTATTTTAAATGTATAGAGTATCGGCTACAACTTTCCTGATACATTTGTATTTTTTTAAAGATGCATTATCTCCTCAGAAACTCATCTAAAGATAACCCTATTTACTGTTTCAACATTCATTGATGAGGAAAAAAATATCTAGTTCATTTTCCTAGGTCTACAAAAATAATTTCACATAGTTTATAACATGGATACAATACAGAACATTATACTTAAACAAGAAACTTGGTTCAAGACTCATCACACTATTGACAGAATTAAAATGGCTTTATAAAATTCCAAAATAAAAATTTAACTTTGCTTCCATTGTGGTCCAACTTAAAAAAATAAAATAAAATGATTATTAATTATGAGAGATAGTTGACCGTGGATGACTTGTACGAGGAGAAGATGGTTGAAGGTGTGGTCAAAATGTAACACAAATAAGTTACATCAACTTATTTGTGTTTCATTTTGACCGCAACCCCAACCATCTTCTCGTATAAAAATAAATGAGTTGCTAAAAAAACTGCACATATTTTCAAAATAATATGGATACAATTCATATAATGCAGAGTAGCAACACTATCTGCTGGAAACGTCTTTGGCCAACCTAGTGTGACCTAGCTGCCAAGACGTGAACCACTATAGATGAGGATGAACATTCCTTGGCTGTCTCTCCCCTTTTGCAAAGGTCTACAGCGAGCACCTGTAGAAGTGGTTACCCTCTCCCGCTGTAAGTGAATACCTTACAAAGAGTAGTATCCATTCCTGCAAGGACCTAAAGTGAATATTTTAGGACTTACCATCCCCAACACAACCATAACTAAATACCTTAAGAAATGGAGTTTCCATCCTGCGATCTTCCTGTTTATTTGCCTCCTATTCATAAGAACATGCATTGCTAAGGCTTTGTGATTTTATAGTCCTTCACCTCTTACATTGGTACCTCGACAACAGAACAAGAAACTTGCCTCAACTGAACATGCTATAAACAGAATTAAAAAATTACTGTTTAAAATTCTCAAAATAACTTTAATTTAACTCATTATTAAGTAGATCTATTGCTATTTTGCTTTGATAGTTGCAAAAGTTATAATAAATGAGTCTCTAAAAATAACTATACATATATGTGAAGAAGATGGTTGACGGTGCAGTAAGAAAATAACACAAATGAGTTTAAAAAAAAAATTATTTAATAGTGTCAACATTTCGAACAGAATTTCCAGCCTTTGTCAGAGCTGATTATAGGAGATCGGAAATTTAAGTCAATGATAGAGATTGGAAATTCTGACTGAAACGTCAACATTACAAAATAAGTTTTTTAAATGTTATTTGTGTTATTTTCAGACCACACACCCAACCATCTTCTCCTCGTATATATTATCCACGGTATATTATCTTCTTATCATAACTATGCATAGTTTGAAATAACATAGAAAAAATTTATATAATGCAGAACATTACAAAAACAAGAAACATACCTCAAGACTGAACATACTAATAACATAATTAAAAAATGACTGTTTGAAATTTTCAAAATAACTACAATTTAACTCATTATAAAGCTGTTTTGCTTTCATTGTGTCCCAACTTAAACAAAAAGTTTGGAGAAGTTTGTCGGGGGGTGCGGTCAGCAAAGAACAACATAAATAAACAAAACCATATTTATTTATTTTATGCCGACATTTCGACCTGAATTTCAGGTCTTCATAAGGGCTATAGAACAAAAGAGATAACAACAACATTTAGAGAAACATACAATTGAAAAGGAATAGTAAACAAACAAATTTAGAACTATTATATTATTCCTTTTCAAT
>NW_027109437.1:183662-200056 GCF_000696795.3 Halyomorpha halys
CTTCTCTAATCATTAATCTACGGTCAACTATCTACACCTCATTATAAACAAAAAGTGTTTTATTTCATTTTGTATTTGATGTAACCCAGAACTGCCCCTGGTTAATATAATTCAGGTAATAGGAATGGATCCATAAAATGTTAATTAACACTGAACAGATGGGTTCAAGAGAAAAAGCTCAAATAAACAAAAGAATTATTTATTTGTGCCGACGTTTCGACCTGATTTTCAGGTCTTCTTATAGGCAAATAGCCAAAAGGCTACACTCAAAAAGTGATAATTTTATTTTATATATATTATATATATAGAGTGTATTATATATATAGTGTAGCCTTATATATTATATGTATAGTGTAGCCTTATATATTATATGTATAGTGTGGCCAAAATATCTGCCTATAATTCCCTGATGAAGACCTGAAAATGAGGTCGTAACGTCGACACAAATAAATAATTTTTTGATTTATTTGTGTTTTTCTGCTGACCACACCCTCAGACCATTTATCCTCTTATATATTTACGATCAACTATCTTCACCTTATAATATATAATATAAACTTTAGGGGTATTCATTATAACATAAGTTATAAATAACATAACTACTATAACTTGATAATACTTTCTTATAGATAACATAACTACTATAATTTAATTATACTTTCTGATAACTACTATAACATAGTGATATTTTCTTAATTATTTTAATGTAAATCGTTTCTTAATCATATATTATTTCTAATATTTTCTTTTAATTCGACTAGGTGATGGTAATAAGTAATAGAAAAAAGTTGGTGATTTAAAATTAAAAGATGTTTTGGAAGTTATGAGTCAATATATATTTTGGATCTTAACGAATACACCGAGAGAACTAATTGTCTTTATTTCATGTAAGTAATTACTTACTTAATTAGTGACAAAAGTAATTATTTGCTAATTAAGTAAGTGATTACTTGATTAGTAATTAATTACTTAGTTAAGTTACTATTAAACTATACTTACGTTAATAAATTAAATAACTATAGTTACTGAAATTAGCACTTACTATACTTCTTTTCCATCAGCTAGAATGTTTAATTTTCATTCAATAGAAATTAAACATTCTTATTTAAATTGTTTTTTAGAAAATTAACTCTTAGTCATGAAAAATTGGGAATTGCATAAAATTACAAAGGAAATCTTATAGTGAAGTTTCTATTATTTGCTGGTTTAACAATTGTATTCATATACACTTTTCATAAATAAAAAAAACTACAAAGTTTCAAAACTTTAAACTCTCTACAATTGATAATTTATCTATGAGAAGAAGATGGTTAGAGTGCGCTCAGTAATGATACACAAATAAGTAAAATTTATTTATTTGTGCCGACGAATCGACCTGAATTTTTTTTTCCTTCCACATTTATTGTATCTAATCGGTATTTCATATTTAGTTATAAATGTCGTCAACTATTTCCGCTTGGTTTGACATATTTTTAGTACATTATGACTAGTATACCTGCACTATTAACGACCAGTCACATCCCCACTCATTCTTGACAATGTACAAGAAAACTATGTATAATTACTGGTCGAAATTGATGAGTCTGCTAAGTATAAGTAGGGGGAATAAAAACTGGCGGCTGTTTCAAAACGTTAAAAATAATTAAATTTTCATTCAGAGCTCTATTTCTTTAAACTACCAACAACTACAGAAAATCTAAGTGAACATCATTTAAAGTAGAGTAAATTTTCTAAAATATGAGCCCTAATAGAGCTATTTATATTCAAGAGTTCTTGAGATAAAGCTTTTTCTAAAAAGCAACATTTCATAAAAAATGTACTTGAAAGATCAGTAGTTAGTGAATTTATTTTGAGAAATCTATATCTCTAAAACCATTAGACATACAAATGTCTATTAGAACTCAAATTAAAGTTATATATGTATGTATAGTTGACCGTAAAAATTGATATATAGGGAGATGGTCAGGGTTGCGGTCAATAGTGAAACAAAAATAGTTTACAACTATTTATTTTCCAACGTTTCGCCCCACTTTGCAGGGCTTCATCAGGGCTAAAAAGATACAAAATGAAACTATGTTAAGATAAAATGATAGAAATAAAAATAAAAAGATACAATGAAAAGAATAAAAAACAAGTAACAAAGGCAAGAGCAATAGTTTCATATAAAAATACGTAAAATATAAAGCTAAAAAAGTACATGAAATGTATATAAAACAACAAGCAAAAAACAATACATATACAGAGATAAAATAAACGTCATGAAAGAATAATAAAAAAAAAAAAATAATAATAATGAAAAAATAAATAATAATAATGAAAAAAAAAAAATGACAATAAATGAGTATTATTTTTATTATTTTTATTTTTATTTCTATCATTTTATCTTAACATAGTTTCATTTTGTATCTTTTTAGCCCTGATGAAGCCCTGCAAAGTGGGGCGAAACGTTGGAACATAAATAGTTGTAAACTATTTTTGTTTCACTATTGACCGCAACCCTGACCATCTCCCTATATAACAAATTAAAGTTAGTTTAATGAGCTATAAATAAAGTAGTTTATGAAGTTTATCTTTGTAGGAATGGTAGTTTTCATTAAATCTACTAAATTAAATTGATTTATAATTGTTTGGACAAATTGTCATTTGCCAAATTTATATTCATAAGTGAATATCATAAAAACTACTATCACTACAAAGTTAAGTATCATAAACAACTTTATAGTTAGTTAAATTTCCTTTATTTATAGTGGCAGAGATATGTGCGCCTTATGGGTCTTGAGATATATTTATTCAAAAATCAAACATTTTATAAGAACAACTAGAAATTAACATTTTGTAAATTTATTTGTCGAATATCATAAAAACTACTACTTCTACAAACATAAACTATTTTACAGTAAATTTAACTAGCTTTAATTTGAGTGCTGGCAGACATCTATACCTTTTATGGTTTCTGAAATAAAGGTTTTTGTAAATCAAACTTATTGTCTGTACAACTATAAATCAATTTATTTTAGCAGATATCATGAAAATTACTATTCCTACGAAGATAAAGGTCATAAAGTACTAACTACATAACTAACTACTAATCTTTCAGTACATTTTAAAGAAAAGTTGTTTTTTAAAAAGCTATATCTCAAGAACTATCAAATGTAAATAGCTCTATTAGGATTCATATTTTAGAAAATTTACTCTACTTTAAATGATGTTCTCTTAGGTTTTCTAATGTTGTTGATAGTTTTTAACATGTAGAGTTCTGAATGAAAAATTAATTATTTTTAATGTTTTGAAACAGCCACCATTTTGTATTCCCCCCTACCTATACTTGGCAGACTCATCAATTTTGAATGGTAATTATAAATACTGGAAAATTATTGATTGACCGTGTGTATAGATGAATGGAATGTAGTCCGGGTGCGGTCAAAAAAACTCATATAGTAACTGGGTATACTATTTTTATTGAGCCAACGTTTCGCCCCACGTTGCAGGGCTTCGTCAGGGCTAAAAAAGATACAAACACTTGACATAGTTACAACACAGAGAAATAAATTTATTCATTCATGCTGCCAAAATACATCGGGTTGCCACATTACACAGCATACTGATCAATCTGTGATCGGACATATATAAATTACATATTTTTATATAATATAATATAATAGAAAGATAACATTTTTTTTCCCACAGTATTCTTTTACAATTAATACCAGTCTACAAACTAAATACAAGCTTTTCAATTTATTCCTTTTTTTCTTTCCCTTCTATTTTACAACCCTTATTTCATTTTATCAACAAATTCTCCTATATAACAAATATTAGAATATTAAAAATAATATTTATTTAAAATTAAAAATGACAGTTAGATAAGAGATAAAATAAGTATAATGATAAAATATTTTATCTCTTATCTATCTGTTACTATTACCCTTTTCATTTACTGTTTACAACCTTTAATTTTTCTTATTATATTTTACTTTTCATTGTATACCCATGTTATTTTCCACTTATGTTTTTTCTTTTTTTGTAACTATGTTAAATGTTTCAACATTACTTACAATAAATAGTTCTATTTTACTATTTTGACACCTTTATTGACAGCCACTAAGACTATCTTCCTACAATATACTTAATTTATTGTTATATATGCTTCCAAGTTTGTTATTATTTTTTTTTTAATTAAGATTATTATCTTGTTTTTGTTTTTTAGCCTTAATGAAGGCCAGAAATTCAGGTCGAAACGTCAACAGTATTAAATAGGTTTTACTTATTTGTGTATCATTACTGCTGCTCTCCAGACTGTCTTCTCCTCATATCAGTTCTAGAGTCAACTATAAATACCTCTTGATGATTTATAAATAGATCTTCAGATTAACTGCCTTTTTCCTCCATATTTATTGCAATTCAATACATGATTATTGATTGTCTTTTTTAATCTTACTTGCCAATCCTAGATTTTACATTTCATCTTTTAATGATTAAGATTTTTATTTAAATAAGATTAAATTTGTGTTAAGGTAGAGTAATTATTCTTTTTTCATATTTTATCTTAAATGAATTGATTTTTGGAAGACAACACAAATTTCATTTAACTATTCCTAGTAGGGATGCGACATCGACTACAGAAGTATCGATGTTTACAAAACATGGCCAAAAAATACATCGATGCTTTTGAACAACTATTTCAATAACATAAGATCTGTTCCAACAACGACTTCTGATTTTCTATACTTATTGTGGATGTTATCTTGTTCTGTTCTTAGCCCTGAAGAAGGCTAGAAACTCTAGCCGAAACGTTGGCACAATTAAATAGGTTACACAAACTTATTTGTGTTCCATTTTGACCGCACCCCCAACCATCTTCTCCTCGTACGTCATCCACGGTCAACTATCTCTCATAATTATGACTTCTGATTATTCTGAACTGCAAGTAGCATGCGCAGTATAGAGTTTGGATAGGGAAAAACACTTACTACGCATGCTCCGTTTAGTTCCGGACAGTCAGAAGTGGTTGTTGGAACTAGGGATGCGGCACAGGTAACAAAAAACATCGATGTTTGAAGATATCAATGTTCAATATTAAAATGTCGATGCTTTTGAACATCTATTTCAGTAACATAAGGTCTGTTCCAACAACGACTTCTGACTATCCAGAACTGCAAGGAGCATGCGCAGTATAGGGTTTGAGAGGAGAAAAACACTACGCATGCTCTGTACAGTTCCGGACAGTCAGAAGTGGCTTCTTGGAACAGACCTTAAATTTATCTTTATCCCATTATTAGCATGAACGTAGAAAGTACTTCCTCATCCCAACACATTATTGATAGAAATATGTTTTTACATTTTTTTTTATTAGGTTACTTTTGCATTTTAAAAAAAGAAAAATTGAGACAAACGTAAAACATCGGCTTAAAAAAAATCGGTGTTTCAAGAAAAACATGTCGATATCGCATCCCTAATTCTTAGATGCATTTTTAGTTTCTGTGTTCACTCGTGCGTTGACTCAAGGACAAGATTTTTTTTCACCGTAGAGTTGAATAATAAAGATTTGTCCAAATTTTATAAGCCGATTTAATATAGTATTTTCCTATTTATTTTAACCATTTACCAGTACAATTATGAATTTTATAATTACTTTCGGTAGTAAGGAAGCAATAACTAATTAATATTTTTTAAATGGACATCATAGTTATCTATGTTTAGTAACTAATTATTTCTTGTAGTTTGTCAAATAAAGTATAATTTTAAAGAAAAAAGAGAGTTTTTTTAACAGATAGATTTAATTGGATAAGGCATCAAATTGTAATAAACATAAAATTATTTCTATTATAGATGTCATCAGATGGCCCTCAGTCAGTTATTTATTCAATGGGCTTAGCCAGTGAACCAAGAGATGGGAATTATTCATGGGATTATATAGACTGGTCTGCCTGTATGGCACAGTGTGGGGACAGTTATCAGGTATGTAATGCTTGATATAATGTATGTATAATTAACATATAAAGATACACTAAATCATTAAGACAATACAATTTCTTATTGAGAATTTGATTTGGTTTATACTGTTTTGACCAGGCATGCCCGGAACTCCTATTTATGGCGGAATTTTAAATTTAGATTATGTGATTGTAGTATTGCTGAGATAAGACTGAATGGAGGACACCATTTTGTATTTAGGTGGGTTGTGGATGAAATGCACGCTCATTTTATTTAGGATTTTGAGTCCTTAGGGTAACCTGTTCTTTGCTGCAGTCGAAGATGGGTTGGCGCTCCCAATACCACATACGAAGCTCAGGACTTAAGTGGACCATGCTTGCTCTTCAGAGGCCAGAGTTCTCTGCAATGTCTGCAAGTTCAAACTGTGAGGGATTAGCTCCATCAGGTCTGCATGCCCCTGTTCTTTCTAGGTTGCGTCAAAACTTGTTTCTTTTGTCCAGCACAAACCCTCAGTCTCTGCTTAACAGCTTCATTTGGTTGGAGGATTTGCTTCTTGTACCCCAATCTTTATTACCTTAATGAAAACTATGTATAATTACAAGTCCAAATTGATGAGTCTGCCAAGAATAGATATGGGAAAATAAAAAATGGCGGATGTTTCAAAACGTTAAAACAATTTTTTTTCAATTGGAGATCTATATCCTTAAAATTATCAACAAAACACCTAAGAGAACATTATTTAAAACAGAGTAAATTTGCTGAAATCCCTAATAGAGCTATTTACGTTGAATGGTTCTCGAGATATAGCTTTTTAAAAAGCAACATCTGATAAAAATGTACTGAAAGATAAGTAGTTTATGAATTTTTTCTAAGAAATCTATATCTCAGGAACTGAGTGACGTATAGATGTCTATTAGTACTCAAATTAAAGCTAGTTTAATGGAATATAAAGTAGTTTATGACCTTTATCTTCGTAAGAGTAGTAGTTTTCATGATATTTGCTAAAATAAATTGATTTATTGTTGTACCGAAAATAGGTTTGATTTATGAAATTTTTTTTTTCAGAAACCATAGGACGTACAGATATCTGCCAGCACTCAAATTAATGCTAGTTAAATTTACTATAAAATAGTTTATAACGTTTATCTTCGCAGGAGTAGTAGTTTTTATAATATTTGACTAGATAAATAATAAACATAATGTTAATTTCTTGTTGTTCGGATAAAACGTTTGATTTTTGAAAAATATATCTTTATAAAAACAAGACGTTCATACGTCTGCAACCACTCAAAATAAAAGAAATTTAACTTACTATAAAGTAGTTTATGACACATATTCGTGGAGGTACTAGTTTTTATGATATTCGCATATGAATATAAATATGGCACATGAAAATTTGTCCGAACAATTATAAATCAATTTGATTTAGCAAATATCATGAAAACTACCATTCCTGCAAAAATAAACTTTATAATCTACTTTATAGTCCATTAAACTAGCTTTAATTTGAATACTGATCGACATCTGTACGTCAAATGGTTTTAGAGATATAGATTTTTTAAAATAAATTCACTAATTACTGATGTTTCGAGTACATTTTTTATGAAATGTTGCTTTTTAAAAAGCTATATCTCGAGAACTATTGAACGTATATAGCAATATTAGGGTTCATATTTTAAGAAAATTTACTCTGCTTTAAATAATGTTCTCTTAGGTTTTCTAGTATTGTTGGTAGATTTAAAGATATAGAGCTCCGAATGAAAACTTAATTTTTTTAACATATACAAGAAGATGGTCAGAAGTCTTCTGTTCAACTGTTCACACCTGTTCAACCTTTACCTTTGAACAGCCCTGATGAAGCACTGCAAAGTGGGGCGAAACGTCGGAAAATAAATAGTTGTAAACTATGTTTGTTTCTCCTTTGACTGCAACCCTGACGATCTTCTTATATATCAATTTTTACGGTCAACTATATATAAATATATATAATTTTTTTAACGTTTTGAAACAGCCGCAATTTTTTATTCACCCTATCTATACTTGGCAGACTCATCAATTTTGACTAGTAGTTATACATAGTTTTCATTAAAGTAATCCAAAATTGGGGTGAAATAACTGCCTTTTTTCTCCACTTGGCCTCTTGTACTAAATCCTTTGTACATTTTCTTGGTATGTAACTCTAGTTACATGGGATGTTCTTACGGTCTCCTCCTTGTGAACAGCTTCTAATTCCCCATGATCCAAGTCCTCGTTCATGTCCATGACCTAACCACTTGAGCTGTTGTCTTTCCAGTGTGTTTTGAGTTGAGAAACTTCCAATTGCGGCTTGTACTCTTATTTCTATAGCAACTCCTCCTGGGTTTCCTGCATAAGAATATCATATTTAGTCCTGTTAAGCGACTGCTATACCTGTCCTATATGGTCCAGCTTCTTCTTCCAATGCTTAGTATTGGCAAGTAGACGTACTTTTATACATGCATCTTGGTCTTCTCATCTATTTTGTGGTGACTAATGGTCAGATTACTATTTAAGCGTGGGTGTAAGAAGTTAAGCTACAATCCACCAGAGCGCAGCACCTCGAGCCTCACCGAAGCTCTCTAATTTATACATTATTTTCTTTTATAAAAATGTATTATTATTTTTATATATTATTAATTTTTGTACATACTACTTAGCAATGCCAATAAAAAATAAATAAACGATGCCAAAATAACGTACGAAACTACCTCAAGCAAATAAGATAATACCGCTTCTCGGCCACAGCCCTATGCACTAGAATTTAATCAATTAGGGGTTCTTTAAAACCCTTAAATTCTGACAACAAAAAAATAATCAATTAGGGGTTATTTAAAACCCTCATTAATAGGCCTAGTGCATACGGCTGTGGCCGAGACTCCGAAATACTCCTTAGAATGTAGATGTTCTACAGAAAAAGGAGAAAGTTCATTGTTTATAAACACGCCATTAAAATTTTGAAAAAAAAAAACCCTAATTGATCACAGGTCACTGATGAACAACCTCTACTTGAGATAGTTTCGGTAAATAGCCGATCCTGTTTTCTAATGAGTTGTTATTATTTGTTCACCCTTGACATGATCTCTCTCTACCTGTTATCTCTTCGTAGGCTTCGGCGGCTAGCTACTCTCCGGGCTAATATACCTCCTTCGTTTCTATCGGAATAGTACCCGGCAGGACGAAGGCATCTTCCTGCAGGATCAGGTGGCTAGCTACCAGCCAGGCTTGCATTCTTCTCTTGTGTCTACAGGAATAGTACACGGTAGGACGAGGTTATCATCCTCCGAGATATAACGGGTGTCACCCATTAGTCTCATCCTATCTAATCATCTTCCTTGTCCCTTGAGGACTACTGGGCTAGTAGAATCAGGAAGAAACGAACCCACCTTGACACTATCATTATTCAAGGAATTGACTTGATTCACCTGGTATTCTATTGGAAATTTAAGTATCTATCTTGTTCGAGCTAATTATGGTCTCTAAGTATAATCATGGTTGTATTCTTTGACAATTGCATACCGTGTTTAGCGTTGCAGATCAGTTGGACATCTTCCTCTCACCACTTTACTGTGGAGGTGTTCGTGTTCATTCCTTTCCTGAGCAACTCCCATTCTAGCAGGATTAATAGGAGATTGGAGAATGTCATCCGCGTATAAAAGGCGCTGTATGAGGACAGTTCTCAGATTTCATTTTTCAATTGTGGATTTTGTGAATTTCATTCATAAAAGTAATAAACAAGAGGGTGCTTAAACTATCTCCCTGTCTAATTTCTTTCACAATTGGAAAATGTCCCAAGTCCATACCGTTAATCCTTACCAAAAACAACACTTTAAATTGGTTTAATTATTACGTTTTTTTAAAAAAAATAATTGATCGTTTCAGGAATCTGTTCCTAAATGTGTTGAATTGCTAAGTGGCCAAGTCGAGGACAAATATTGTCCTCTAATTCAAAAACCACCTGTTAAAAGAAGAGCATGCAATGCTGGTATCTGTTTGCCGAGGTAATGACGATTTTATATATAGTTTTAGTATGTTTTATTTTACGTGTCGAGGTTTCAATATTGTTCATTTGTTTTATTTAACCAAAAACCAATTTTATTCAGTCAAATATGGAATGGAAAACATAGCCTGTAGACACACTGCCATGTTGAGCAGATTCAAATATTTTCAACTTTAGTTATTTTCCTATCATGATTGTATTTACAGTAAATTTAAGTAAAAATAGAAGTGGAAAATAAGTAATAAGGAAAAAACCTACATAATGAAAATCATGAGCAAAAACTCGAAACCGTCGGGCTACAATCGATTTTTACATCTGACATCGAAGCATGAGAACGAACAAAGGGAATGAGGATTCTTGTTCGTTGGTATGGCTAGAGAGAAGACGTCTCGAGGTAGATATTTGCGAGAAAGAACATCAAGAGCCAGCAGTCATCCAAGAAGAGTATATCATTGAAAAAAGAAAGACACTTTTTATTTGGATCGCCGGTGGATTGAACGTGTCTTGAAATCCAGAATAGAACCAATCCTTTTTTTACTGTCAGATGTAGATTTTGAGAGAGAAGACATGGAAAACCATCAGTCATCAAAGAAGAATAAATAATTGGATAGTTTTCTTCACTTAGGATTTACTTATAATTGTAAAAGTAGCAATTAACTTAGTTAAGTACCTTTTGTCCTGATTGTCTGCAAAACTTGCCCTGAGATAAAAGTCAATAATGTTATATATATATTTTTTTTAAATTATTTATTTAATGTAATGTACAACTGTACAAAATAATACAATAGGTAAATATGTAGTATGTTTTATATACACTTGAAAATCTTGGGAAGGAACCACCCCTTGGTGGTACTTCGAACATTAATTTAAATTAGAAGGTCCCGTGGCCACCTTCTTTTCAGACGCCTCGGAGGATTATTAGGGATTTTTAAGGATGAAAGATTAAGAATTAATGGGTTAGGATGGTTAAGGAGTTTGGAATGAAAAGGCCTGTTTTGGGTCAAATCTGCAACGAATGGGATGTTAAGGTCTTTGTAAATGAGTTTATTTGTGACGTAATGAGGAGCATCAAGGATTTTACGTAGGATTTTGGATTGTAACGATTGGATGCGAGAAGAATTTTATGGTTTGGTGGTGCCCCAGAGCACAATTCCCATATGTCCAAATTGGTCTGATTATTGTAGTGTATACTAATTTTTTGTAGTGAATGGGAAGTTTAGAGCGTTTGTCAAGTAAGTGTTGTAGCTATCGGAATCTACGAGCAGTTTCTTGTCGTTTCAGTCTTGTGTGTGGATTACAAGTCTCTTGTCAAGATGGAGTCCGAAGTATCGAATCTGTTCAACAGGCATTAGTTATATAATTTAAAATAAAATTCTCATATTCATTTAAACTTTGTTATCTTCAGAGCTAGATTTTAGAGCTGCGAATAAATAAAAACTATTAAATTTCCTTTTATTTATTTTAATAAATCTAGTGTATTCTTGAACAGTTGCAGTAAATAAAAAAATTAAATTTCATTTTAAGTTAGTAAAAATCTATTTTGAAAAAATGTCAGAAAATCGAAATTTTTAGGTAACGCATGTACGGAATGCTCCTATCAAAAGTTGGGTCTGGAAATTTATTTTCTTTATGAGCCTATATCTCGAATACCTAATAAGTGATTTAAAAAATAAAAGATGGTTTTGAACCATATTACTTATCTACCCATACCGCGCTGGAATGCACTTGATACTGAAACAGTGTATAAACATAGTATGCATTTCAGGACCCTTCTCCCCCCCCCCCCATTAAAATACTCCCATGACAATATAAGATAGAAAATTTAGCCACCCCTGATATAGACGATTCTTCTTCTTTTACTGGCACAACATACTGCACCATGAAGCTGCCCTTGGCCTGCCCAACGGCCGCCAACCATCTTTCTCTATCTTCTGTAAGGATAACTGGGATCCTCAATTGTCGGAGATACCACTCCACAGCATCACTCCATCGGCCCTTCGGCCTACCACGTTGCCGCACACCATCCGGAACGTAACTCTACAGTTTATGAGCCACGCTTTCCTCGCTCATCCTCATTACTTGGCCAAGCCATTTAAGCCTCTGTATCCTTATGTGAGAGGAGAACCCAAACATTTTCCCTTCTTCTTAATTACCATTCTCACATACAAGCCCTACGATTCTCCTCAAAATTACTCATTCAAACCTGTCTAGCAGGTTAATGATTTTGTAGCAGGAGAAGCGAGAAGGGGCTAGAGGTTCAACCACAACTCACTAGAGCGCAGCACCTCGAGCCTCACCGAAGTTCTCAAATTTACAAATTACTTTATTTTGTAAAAACATATTGTTATTCTTATATATTATTAATTTTTGTACATTTATTCCTAATCGTATTCTCTTAAGAGTTTTCTTTATCCTTGCCTATGTTAATGGCCTACCTCCTTCATTTCAAAAGAAGACTCCTTCTCCTCTCTAACAATCTTAGTCTTTCCGCTTCATCTTGGCAACTAAGATTGTAACCTTTCCTTAACGCTATACTAGTCCGTCCGCTTCATCTCGGCAACTCGAACTGTTACTCTACATCCGACTCTCTTCCCTCTTACCTAGACCTTCTTATCTACCTGCGTCAGTGTCCAGGGCTCATCCCCTGGCACGGCCGTTCCTTTCTTCCTATCTTACTGAATACGCCTTTGTAGAGGGCCTTCGGTAGAGTGGTTATCAGGCTGGAGAGCCGTCTAAGACTAGGCAACTTCGACACTTTTATTGCTCAGGGTCCATGTTTCTCCACCGTATGTGACGATTGGCCTTATCAACGTTTTGTACAGGGTGAACTTGGTGGTAGCCTAACAATGGAGAAGTAGGTTCTATTTCCAGCAGCAATTCTACTTTTAACTTCTTCATCCTGGTCCTCATTGGTAATATAGTCATGGTAAGAAAAGCTTCTTATCACTTGGAAACTATAGGGGCCCATTACAAGGCGACTCTGCCTCTGGTTCAGTGGCTTCTTTCCCAACATCATAATCTTGGTTTGCTCGCTATTAATCTTTCTTGCTTCGACATCCATCGCTTCAAAGGCAATGATATCGATGATTAGCAACATTTATATATAGAACCTATTTCATGAGCTAAATCTGTAAGAAAGAAAAAATTCCTATTTCTATTTAGATACTTAATATTTCCTACAAACTGCATTAACCAAATATATTTCAGATGGTTGGTTGGAGAGTGGCAAGAATGTGGCCCATGTCCGAGCAAAGAAGCCAGGCGCTTTCGAATAGTCCGCTGCGTCAAACCAACAGCAGGATCTGAAGAAGGGGTGATGATCGTGAGTGATAAAATATGCCCAGGATCTCGTCCGATCGGATCGGAACCCTGCAGGTGCATCAAGCGGCAAGTCCTGTACTGGCCGTCCCCGTACAAATTTGATTTGTCATCAAATGATTTCAAGATTATTCCGAATTCGAAAAGAGGAAACAAAACATCCAAAGTAGCAGAGAAAAAAGTTACACTCATGCAACTAGAGAATGAAAGTGAAGAATCGATGCTCAAACAGTTCAGGGAAAATCAACAAAAACACCATTCGATATTCTACATGCCTCGCCTACTAGGTTCCAGGTTTAACTTTTCCATTCCGTTTAAAAAACGAGAAGCAATCATGAACGAAATGCTTTATCAAGAATCAGTTAATGATAATAATTTCATAGACCTTTTTACGAAACCAAGTGCCTTAGATTTGATCAAATATGGGAACAGAATAATGGGTAATAATTATGAACAGACTACTTATCCTGTAAACATTTTCAATTTCGATGGTCTAAGCGATAATTTTAATTTCATAAGTAGCAAAAGGTTTATGCCCGCGTCCACGAATGAGCCTCCACCATTGAATTTCTCAGAGCAGAATATTTTAAAACTCCTTTCAGACAACCTTCCTCTCGATAGGTTAAAACAACAACACTACTCGAATCGCCACAATAAGAATAACCTAAAGAACTTGATTTACTCCCCTGAAATAATTCTAAACGATACCGATTTCAGTCAACCAAAACCGCAGAAGAAATCGGACATTATACGCCTTTTGATGAATGAGTATAATAATGTTTTAGCAACAAATATGTTCCTTCAACCCAACACTAAAATCCCTCCTACAACACACGATGTCATTCTCCAAATGCAGGGAATATCTAGTAAACCGAGAGATTCTATCTTTGAAAAAGGAATTCAACTTAACAAGGAACCATTTGTTTTAACTAGCACAAGTGGACTCGATGCGGCAATATCACGATTACAGAAATCGAAAGCCGTAAATGAAATCAGAAATACTTCCGGTTTGAAGAACTTAAATTTTAATAATTTGGGTAAAAATAATCAAGGAGCCACAGAAAACCGGATGCCATCAACAGATCCTGAATGGAGCGATTTGCTCAACGCATTTAGGAAATATTTATTAAAAAATCACCTAGAGTTTCATGTGAAGAATGTAAGTAAAAAGTTTAATGATAAAGTCCTCGGGATCGATGAGAACTTCTTTCTGACACAAGACGTTTCAACTGAACCCACAGTCAGCAATGGCACTCACGATGACTTTGATCCATTCAAATCTCTGTCAAGGAAAGTAGCTGATAAATTGAATAATTTAAGTTATAGAGACAAGCTGAGAGCTTATCAATTCTTTTCTATTCTTGCTAACGATCTTCATAATACACTGTCTGCGTTTCCTCAGCGCGAGGAATGGTTTCTTAATGATGATTTATCTCCTGAAGAAATAGAATTGATGCTAACGGGGGGTGATAAACATGATACTGAAACAAATATAGAAAAAGTATATGATTTCTTCAACAGTATGAAAGATGATCGACTAAGATACAATCGCAGTTCAAACAGTGTTTTAAATTATGATTTACCGAAGTTTGACAAACCAATATTTTCTTCAAAAGATTTGGTAAAAATTAAAAAAACATTCCATTCGGGAGACAATGCAATGCTAGTCGAAAATGTACCTCAAAACGATATTTCTGAGTTTTATCAATTAAAAATAAAAAACAAACAAAAACCACCTTCAAAGGCAAAAACGTCAACAACAGAAACTGCAAATGTACCCGAATCCACCACTAGCAATATTTTTAATCATTATTTAGACGAATTTATAAAGAATTACATCTCAGATCTCGAAAAGGGTGATAAAGAAAGAAACAAAAAAGAAACAGTCAAAAAATTAAATCCACATCGTAAATTTCGTTTAGGAAGGTGGATAAAGGAGTGCGATAAAAAGGTGACTTCAGGCAGAAGGATAACAGGTGTCTATGACCTTCCACCAGAGAGGGTATGTCCAACAACGACCGTTTCTCATCGTAGAAGATACTTCTTACAAAGATGTAGAAAAAATATTAAAAAGAAAAATATTTCTCATGATAAAGAGGGGAAAATGTTAGGTAATGCTTCATTCGAAATAGAGACACTTTTTCTTCCTGGAAAAATAAAAGCTTCCAAACTTATGGGAAAAAAGAAAAGGCATAAACCCTGCGAGGAGAGCACGCGTATTTGCGAAGAATTGAAGCTCAGGTTCAAAGACCGTCTGGCCAATGTGACGAAACTGGATCCGTACCAATGCCAGAGGCTGAGGGAAGAAATAGCCCATGTCAAGCACGACTTAATGAACGGCCATCATCTGGAAAAAGATTTGGATGAAGTTATCAACAGCAATGCCACCTGCATATTCCGATACAATGAAAGCAGAGAAACTACCACACCTTTTCATATAAAGTGATTTAAAAAGATATTTCTGTTTATTTTTAATATATATGTCGTAGAAATAGGTTACTTACTTATTAAGGGTGTTAACTAGAGTTGAGCAAAAATTATTCGATTGACAAGAGACGAATACTTTTTTATTCGATTGACCAGAGACGAATACATTTTTATTCAAATAAAAATACGACTAAACAATCCGAATACATTTTTATTCGAATATTTAAAATAATATTTCAATCGAATAAAAAATTAGTCGAATACATATTATTCGAATAAAAATTTGATTTTTTTTTTTTTTTAAACTAACTTATTTTTTAACCACCATCAATTTCTAATGTATGAGGGTCCTATTTCACATATTCAGACGAATACAAAATGAAAATGCTATCGATTTTAAGATCCCATATCGATTTATTTTAATTTTTTTTATTTCTAACACATAGGGGCCAATTTTTAGGTTTTCGGATATGCAGATTATGAAAATGCTATCGATTTTAACATGGCGTATCGATTTATTTTAACTTTCTTGATTTATAACATGTTACGGTCCCTTTATACGTTCTGACGAATGCAGAATATCAAAAAGATATCGATTTTAAGATCGTGTATCGATTTATTTTTACTTTTCTGATTTCTAACATGTTAGGGTCCCTTTATACGTTTTGAGGAATGCAGAATATGAAAATGATATCGATTT
>NW_027109437.1:200106-202027 GCF_000696795.3 Halyomorpha halys
TATCGATTTATTTTTACTTTTCTGATTTCTAACATGTTAGGGTCCCTTTATACGTTTTGAGGAATGCAGAATATGAAAATGATATCGATTTTGTGATCGCGTATTGATTTATATAAACTTTTCTGATTTTTAACATGTTAGGGTCTCTTTATATGTTTTAATATATGCCAAAAATGAAAATGCTAATAAATTTATGATCGCATATCGATTTAATTATCGCGTTTCGATTTATTTTAACTTTCTTGATTTCTAACATGTTACGGTCCCTTTATACGTTCTGACGAATGCAGAATATGAAAAAGATATCGATTTTAAGATCGCGTATCGATTTATTTTTACTTTTCTGATTTCTAACATGTTAGGGTCCCTTTATACGTTTTGAGATATGTAGAATATGAAAATACTATCGATTTTAAGATCGCGTATCGATTTATTTTAACTAAGATAAGCAATCTGCATATCTCAAAACATAAAGAGGCCCTAACATGCTAGAAATCAGAAAAGTTAAAATAAATCGATAGTATTTTCATATTCTACATATCTCAAAACGTAAAGGTACCCTAACATGTTGGAAATCAATAAAGTTCAAATAAATTGATAGGCAATCTTAAAATCGATGTTATTTTCTTATTCTACATATCTCAACATATATAAATAGACCCTAACATGTTAGAAATCAAGAAAGTTAAAATTAATCGATACGTGGTCTCCAAATCGATAGCATTTTCATATTCTACATATCCCGAAACATATAAAGGGACTTTAACATGTTAGAAATCAGAAAAGTTAAAATAAATCGATGGTATTTTCATATTCTACATATCCCAAAACATAAAAAGGGACCCTTATATGTTAGAAATCAGAAAAGTTAAAATTAATCTATACGCGATCATAAAATATATCTATGTATAGCTGTAAGACAAAAAATGTTGTCTTTGTACAAATACAAACGTATTCGGATGGTTAATCATTTAATTTTTTCGAATGAGAGATTATTTTTCTATAAAATGGACGAATATAAAAGTATTCAAATGGTAATTCGAATTGTTTAGCCCGAATAATTGATTATTCGTGTAAAATTATGACGAATAAAAAAGTAATTGGATGGTTAATCATATGTTTTGTAGGAATAATTGATTACTAGTGCCAATAATAGTTGGTAACTATTATTAATGCCAACGTTTTGGCCAGAATTTCTAGGCTTCATCAGGTCTAAGAACAAAAACAACCAGTGAATAAAGGACATATAGCATGATTAAAGTAAATAATTGTACAGAATAAATATAGATAAAAATGAAGTAATGAAAGAAGTGGAAAAGAAAACATATGTATAGGTATTTAAATATGTGGAGTAAAGTAACAAAATTAATGAAATAAAAATATAAACTTATATAATACAAAGAACCAACAAAATATGAACAATTTAATCTTCTTTTTTTTTATAATTTATTTATTGTTATTTACAACTGTATACATATATACACATAAAGTAAATTTGCTGTGAGTGATATTATGACATGATACAAACATGTGAAGAATCTACCCATTGATAGAACTCCAAAAACACTTCTAAAGGAGAAGATCTCGAGGTCATCTTCTTTTCAGATGCCTAGGAGGATTATTAGGTAGTGAAGGAGAAGCCATGTTAGAAACGAGTTGGTTTGGGAGTTTATTATGGAAGGATTGGTATCTGGTTCTGGGCTAATCGACAACATAGGGGACATTGAGGTGCTGATGGATATTTCATTTGTGACAAAGTAAGGAGCATTAAGGATTTTACGAAGGATTTTGGACTGTAAGGATTGAATTCGAGAGGAATTAGATGGTTTAGTGGAGTCCCATAGCTCAGGTCCGTATGTCCAGATAGGCCTTATAATAGTCATGTAGATCAGTCTTTTGTAATGTGTTGGAAGTTTAGACC
>NW_027109437.1:202482-206445 GCF_000696795.3 Halyomorpha halys
AAAGGTGATTTGATGGGATTTGTTGGAATTTATCTTAATCCTCCAATTACGTCTAAATAATCCAATGCCTATTGTCAGTGAATAATGATCCTTCCATTGTATCCAAATCCCACATCACCACCCTCGAAGAATGGTGCCAAAACTGGAGGATTAAAATTAATTCCAATAAATCCCACCAAATCCCACCTTCGTCGTAAACCTCCTTCGTCTTGCCCTACAGTATCTTTTAATAATACCCCTGTTAACGCCATAATAGATAATTACCTTGTAAAAAATTGTAAATAGTATTTTTAGTATTTAGTTTCATAGTTTTAGTTATATAGTTTTATTAGTACTTAATTTTGTTATATTTTTTTTTTTTTTTCCGAAGCGAAAATATCTATTTATTCATGGCATAAATTTCTCTATACAAAATATCACATTTTCATCCAATCTTTTCCTCAATTATCAAATGTGCTTGTAATCACATTGAATTGAGGAAATTCATTTGGCTTCCTGCCACACACAATATTTATACAGTAGAGTTATCACTTGCCGATTATTTACTCAACAATAATGTTAAAGCCACCTCACATCGACTATGTCTTTTTGTTAGAAGGCTTTAAAAATGAACAAAAAACAAAATTAAATACTAATAAAACTATATAACTATATAGCTAAAACTATAAAACTAAATACTAAAAATACTATTTACAATTATTTATAAGGTAATTATCTATTATGGCGTTAACAATTTGATCATTGTTGCTAAGAAGCGTCACCTAGCATCAGACCGACCATCTTAGTTTAATACGGCAGTCCCGGATAATTAGCAAAATTATGTTATAAGCCACCTCAAATCGACTATGTCTTTTTGTTGGAAGGCTTTAAATGGACAAAAAAAACAAACTGGCTCGGATTAAACATTTATTTGGTTCAATTTAAACATGGTAAAAAAAAAAAAAACTCAAAACTAACATAAAGTATACAAGTAAAAATAAAAGGGCTTTTCAGATAAATATAACAAAATTAAATACTAATAAAACTATATAACTAAAACTATAAAACTAAATACTAAAAATACTATTTACAAGGTAATTATCTATTATGGCGTTAACAACCCCACTAATTCCTGTTGAACAGATCCGTTACTTTGGACTAAATCTGGACAAACGACTGACATGGAATTCTCATACAAGACTGAAAAGACAGGTAACTGCTCGTCGATTCCGACTATTACAACATTTACTAGACAAACGGCCCAAACTTCCAATCTATTACAAAAGACTGATCTACATGACTGTAATAAGGCCTATTTGGACATACGGAGTTGAGCTTTGGGGCTCCACTAAACCATCTAATTCCTCTCGAATCCAATCCTTACAGACCAAAATCCTTCGTAAAATCCTTAATGCTCCTTACTTTGTCACAAATCAAATCATCCATCAGGACCTCAATGTCCCCTATGTTGCCGATTTGGCCAGAGCCAGATATCAATCCTTCCATAATAAACTTCCCAACCACCCAAACCAACTCGTTTCTAACCTGGCTTCTCCTTCACCTCCTACTATCAATCCTCCTAGGCGTCTGAAAAGAAGATGGCCTCGAGATCTTCTTCACTAGAAATGTTTTTGGAGTTCTATCAATGGGTAGATTCTCCACATGTTTTTATCATGTCATAATATCACTTACAGCAAATTTACTTGATGTGTATATATGTATACAGTTGTAAATATCAATAAATAAATTATAAAAAAAAAAAAAAAAGATCTCGGGTAAATTTGTTTTTGGGGCCCAGATTGGATTTATATTTATAATTATAATTTATATATTTTTTTAATAAGGCTGGACATTTTTTGAAGGAAGATAGTCAGGGGTGGCGAACAAATAAGGTATCACACTAGTAACAAAAAAACTATTAATTGTTAACCGAAGTTTCGCCACACTTTCCAGGGCTTCGCCAGTACTAAATAACAAAACAAGACACAAGTATTTTAGAATTAACAGAACATTAAAAATTAAAAACCTTTGCAGGTAATTGTCGGGTATTTCTGGTAAAATCGAATAGTACAAGAGCCGGGAAGAAAAAATGTCAATTATTTCACCCCAATTTTTGATTACTTTAATGAAAACTATGTATAATTGATTGTCAAAACTGATGAGTCTGCCAAGTATAGGGGGAATAAAAAATGGCGGCAGTTTCAAAACCTTATAAAACAATCATTTTTCATTCGGAGCTCTATATCTTAAAAACTACCATCAATACTAGAAAATCTAAAAGAACATTATTTAAAGAAGAGTTAATTTGCTGAAATATTAGCTCTAATAGAGTTATTTACGTTCATTAGTTCTAAAGATATAACTTTATGAAAAGCAACATTTCTTAAAAATCTACTGAAGGATTATTAGTTAGTTAATTTAATTTGAGAAATCTATATCTCAGGAACTGTGTGAAGTATAGATATCTATTAGCACTCAAATTAAAGCTAGTTTAATGAGCTATAAAGAAGTTTATGACCTTTACCTTCGTAGGAGTAGTAGTTTTCATGATAGTTTCTAAAATAAATTGATTTATAGTTTTTCGGACGATAACTTCGATTTATGAAAAACTTTATTTTAGAAACCATTTGACGTACAGATGTCTACCAGCACTCAAATTAAAGCTAGTTAAATTTACTATAAAATAATGTATAACGTTTATCTTTGTAGGAGTAGTAGTTTTTATGATATTTGACAAAATAAATTCACAAACTGTTAATTTCTAGAGGTGTAAAATGTTTGATTTTTGAACAAATATATATCTAGATCCATAAGACGCACATATGTCTTAGGTTACGTTATGCCCTACTTTGTAGGGCTTCGTCAGGGCTAAATAACAAAACAAGATACGAACATTTTAGAATTAACAAAACATTAAAAATAAAAAACCTTTGCAGGTAATTGTCGGGTATTTCAGGTAAAAAAGAAGTACTTTACTGACGAGTTATTATTTTTCCTTAGATATTGAATACATGGGCGTGTCTAGACCATTTAAGGACCGATTTTATTTTTGGGGCTGGGGATGAATATAATTTTTGGCCGATTTGTTATTTTTGGGTCTCGGGATGAATAAAGTTTTAAGATCTTGGGTAAATTTGTTTTTGGGGCCCAGATTGGATTTATATTTATAATTATAATTTATATATTTTTTAATAAGTCTGAAATATATAGGCTGAACATTTTTTTGGAGGTAGATATCCCGGGTGGCGGTCAATAAAGGTATCAAAATAGTAATAAAAAAACTATTGTTAACCAACGTTACTTCTTACTTTGCAGGGGTTCGTCAGGGCTAAGTAACAAAACAAGGTACAGGACTTTTAGAATTTACAGAACATTAAAAAGAAAAAACCTTTGCAGGTAATTGTCGGGTATTGCAGGTAAAATGGAAGTAATTTTCCCACTATGTAGGGAGTGCTTCGTACAGCTAAATAAGAAAACAAAATACAAACAGTTTAGAATTAACATTACATTAAAAATAAAAAACATTTCAAAACAATTGTTAAGTTTTTAAAATTTAATAACAGTTTTAATGAGTAGTTTCCTACAATTTATGTGTCAAGATCTATATTGAGAATTTAAGACACACTTGGTTATATTTATTAACAACTTGTCTCCTGTCTATTAACACGTATATTGTTATTATTAATATTTTATTAATTTCAGTTTTTTTTTTTTTTTTTATATACATTTTATAAACTTAATAATTGTTTTGAAATGTTTTTTATTTTTAATGTTCTGTTAATTCTAAAATGTTTGTATTTTATTTTCTTATTTAACCCTGACGAAGCCCTCCTAAGTAGAGCGAAACGTTGGTTTACTATAAGTAGGTTTTTTGTTACTATTTTTATATATTTTATAAACTTAATAATTGTTTTGAAATGTTTTTTATTTTTAATGTTCTGTTAATTCTAAAATGTTTGTATCTTATTTTCTTATTTAGCCCTG
>NW_027109437.1:206495-219612 GCF_000696795.3 Halyomorpha halys
TTATAAACTTAATAATTGTTTTGAAATGTTTTTTATTTTTAATGTTCTGTTAATTCTAAAATGTTTGTATCTTATTTTCTTATTTAGCCCTGACGAAGCCCTCCTAAGTAGAAGGAAACGTTGGTTTACAATAAGTAGGTTTTTTGTTACTATTTTGCTCCATTTTATAAACTTAATAATTGTTTTGAAATGTTTTTTATTTTTAATGTTCCGTTAATTCTAAAATGTTTGTATCTTATTTTCTTATTTAGCCCTGACGAAGCCCTCCTAAGTAGAACGAAACGTTGGTTTACAATAAGTAGGTATTTCAGGTAAAGTGGAAGTACATTATATACAGTGCCATGCCGCACTATTCCTTGGACTAGTTCTTTTTGTTAATTATTAGTGATTTTTTCTATTACTAACCAGTTATTATTTATCCTTAGATATTGTATTTTAGGACAAGGCGTGCCTAGACCATTTAGGGACCGGGATTGTTTTATTTTTGTGGATGAATATAATTTTTAGATCTTGGGTAAATTTGTTTTGGGGCCCAGATTGGATTAATATTTATAGTATATGTAATTATAATAAGGCTGAAGTATGTAGGCTGAACATTTTTTGGAGGAAGATAGTCCAAGTGGCGGTCAATAAAGGTATCAAAACAGTAATAAAAAACTATTTATTGTTAACCAATGTTTCAATAAGATACAAATATTTTAGAATTAACAGAACATAAAAAAATATTTCAAAACAATTGTTAACTTTATAAAATATAATAAAATATTAATAATAACAATATAAATGTTGGTAGACAGAAGATAAATTGCTAATATAAATATAACCAGGTGTGCTATAAGTTCACCAAAGGTCATTTGGGGACCGGGATTGATAGATTTTTGGGTCTCGGGATGAATACAGTTTTAAGATCTTGAGTAAGTTTATTTTTGGGGTCCAGATTGTATTTATATTTATAATTATAATTTATATTTTTTTAAAATAAGGTTGATGTATGTAGGACGAAAAGTTTAAGGCTGTTTCGGTTTTAAAATATTTTTTTGGAGGAAGATAGTCCGGATGGCGGTCAATAAATGTATCAAAATAGTAACAAAAACCTACTTATTGTAAACCAACGTTTCGCTCTACTTAGGAGGGCTTCGTCAGGGCCAAATAAGAAAATAAGATACAAATATTTTAGAATTAACAGAGCATTAAAAATAAAAAAAAATGTCAAAACAATTATTAAGTTTATAAAATGTATATATATATAAAAAAAAACTGAAAATAATAAAATATTAATAATAACAATATACATGTTTATAGACAGGAGACAAGTTGTTAATAAATATAACCAGGTGTAACTTAAATTCTCACATCTTGACACATAAATTGTAGAAAACTACTCATTAAAACTGTTATTACATTTTAAAAACTTAACAATTGTTTTGAATTTTTTTTTATTTTTAATGTTCTGTTAATTCTAAAATGTTTGTATTTTGTTTTCTTATTTAGCCGTGCGAAGCACTCCCTACATAGTGGGAAAATTACTTCCATTTTACCTGCAATACCCGACAATTACCTGCAAAGGTTTTTTCTTTTTAATGTTCTGTAAATTCTAAAACTGCTGTACCTTGTTTTGTTACTTAGCTCTGAAGAACCCCTGCAAAGTAAGAAGTACAAATAGTTTTTTTGTTACTATTTTGATACCTTTATTGACCGCCACCCGGGATTTCTACCTTCAAAAAATGTTCAACCTATATACTTCAGACTTATTAAAAAAAATATATAAATAATAATTATAAATATAAATCCAATCTGGGCCCCAAAAACAAATTTACCCGAGATCTTAAAACTTTATTCATCCCGAGACCCAAAAATAACAAATCGTCGAAAAATCCAAAAATTATATTCATCCCCAGTCCCAAAAATAAAATCGGTCCTTAAATGGTCTAGACACGCCCATGTATTCAATATCTAAGGAAAAATAATAACTCGTCAGTAAAGTACTTCTTTTTTACCTGAAATACCCGACAATTACCTGCAAAGGTTTTTTATTTTTAATGTTTTGTTAATTCTAAAATGTTCGTATCTTGTTTTGTTATTTAGCCCTGACGAAGCCCTGCAAATTAGGGCAAACGTAACGTAAGATATATGTGCGTCTTATGGATCAAGAGATATATTTTTTCAAAAATCAAACATTTTACACCTCTAGAAATTAACAGTTTGTGAATTTATTTTGTCAAATATCATAAAAACTACTACTCCTACAAAGATAAACGTTATACACTATTTTATAGGAAATTTAACTAGCTTTAATTTGAGTGCTGACAGACATCTGTACGTCAAATGGTTTCTAAAATAAAGTTTTTCATAAATCAAAGTTATTGTCCGAAAAACTATAAATCAATTTATTTTTGAAACTATCATGAAAACAACTACTACTCCTACAAAGATAAACGTTATACACTATTTTATAGGAAATTTAACTAGCTTTAATTTGAGTGCTGACAGACATCTGTACGTCGAATGGTTTATAAAATAAAGTTTTTCATAAATCAAAGTTATCGTCCGTAAAACTATAAATCAATTTATTTTAGAAACTATCATGAAAAGTACTACTCCTACAAAGATAAACATTATACACTATTTTATAGTAAATTTAACTAGCTTTAATTTGAGTGCTGACAGACATCTGTACGTAAAATGGTTTCTAAAATAAAGTTTTTCATAAATCAAAGTTATCGTCCGAAAAACTATAAATTATTTTATTTTAGAAACTATCATGAAAACTACTACTCCTACAAAGATAAACGTTATAAACTATTTTATAGTAAATTTAACTAGCTTTAATTTGAGTGCTGACAGACATCTGTACGTCAAATGGTTTATAAAATAAAGTTTTTCATAAATCAAAGTTATTGTCCGAAAAACTACAAATCAATTTATTTTAGAAACTATCATGAAAACTACTACTCCTACGAAGGTAAAGGTCATAAACTTCTTTATAGCTCATTAAACTAGCTTTAATTTGAGTGCTAATAGATATCTATACGTCATTCAGTTCCTGAGATATAGATTTCTCAAAATAAATTAACTAACTAATAATCCTTCAGTAGATTTTTAAGAAATGTTGCTTTTCAAAAAGTTATTTCTTTAGAACTAATGAACGTAAATAACTCTATTAGGGATAATATTTCAGCAAATTAACTCTTCTTTAAATAATGTTCTTTTAGATTTTCTAGTGTTGTTGGTAGTTTTTATGATATAGAGCTCCGTATGAAAAATGATTGTTTTATAAGGTTTTGAAGCAGCCGTCATTTTTTATTCCCTCTACCTATACTTGGCAGACTCATCAATTTTGACTAGTAATTATACACAGTTTTGATTAAAGTAATCAAAAATTGGTGTGAAATAACTGAAATTTTTTCTTCCCGGCTCTTGTACTATTCGATTTTACCTGAAATATCCCACAATTACCTGCAAAGGTTTTTATTTTTAATGTTCTGTTAATTCTAAAATGCTTGTATCTTGTTTTGTTATTTAGCCCTGCAAAGTGTGGCGAAACTTCGGTTAACAATAATTAATTTTTTGTTACTAGTTTGATACCTTTATTGACCGTCACGCGTACTATCTTCCTCCAAAAAATTATTTAAAAACTGAAACAGCCTTAAATTTTTCGTCCTACATACTTCAGCCTTATTAAAAAAATATATACTAAAAAATAAAAATAATGAAATAATTTAATGAATAAATAAGTTAAAACACACAAATTGACAGAAATATATACTAAAATATAAATTTTAATTATAAATATAAATCCAGTCTGGGCCCCAATAACAAATTGCCCCGAGATCTTAAAACTGTATTTATCCCGAGCCCCCAAAGCAACAAATCGGTCCAAGATCCAAAAATTATATTCATCCCCAAAAATAAAACAAATGCGGTCCCTAAATGGTTTAGGCATCCCTATGTCCTAAAATACAATATTTAAGGGGAAAAATAGCAAATATATGTATATACACAATTTTTTTACTATTTTTACCCGTGGGTATGGTGCGACTCTGAACCAGCCACCTATATATAACGTAAATTCATTTTACTCGGGAAAACTCGACAAATACCGACCAAGGTGAAAGTACCCGAAAATGGGCCCAACTGTTCGGACTGTAGAAGCCTGCGCAGTACAAAATTTTCCGAGTTCGAAGTGTTTGGGCTCCATGCAGACCTTCATGTTCTCTGGAGTGGTTGGAGTTTTTGTCTTCCTCGTGAATTATGACCGTTCAAAGGATTTGAAGGCTTTTATTGGTAATGCTTTGATGCGAAGGTTTGTTGGGTGCAATAAAGGTAAAGTGTTTATAAGTTAAGTGGGAACCTGGATATGTGAGGAACAAAGGTACGAGTGTAGAGACACGTGATAATTTCTATAAGATCGGGCGGGAGATTTTTGCATTGAAATAACTCTGTTGTTACAGAGAATTTTTAAACCTTCGTAATTGAGGTTAGATTTCTTGGAATTTTCAGTGGTTGCCTCCATAATTGGCACTTAATTATTAATACTACACGTGCTTAATTATTAAAAATACACGTGCTTCCAAACGTTTCACAAAAAATTGCTAATCGCGCATGCGCAAGCCTGTGGTCGGTTTTTATCATGGCTGATACGACGCTATGAAAGTACGCTTGTGTTGCGTCTACACGTTTGTTTTCAGTTTGCATTTTTTTATATGAATTTGTGCTGTGTGTGTTTTATTTTAATTAATTAAGGAAATTAACCTAACTTTCAGATTTAATAATTAAATCTAGCTTAATAGTGAGAAGATGGTTGGGGGGTGTAGTTAGAATATAACACAAATAAGTTGAAATAACTTATCTAATCATTTCCAGCCTTTATCAGGGCTAAGAACAAGATAACAACCAATGCATACAAAAAAAAAATATAAACCGAATGACATATAGTAAATAATTGCACAGAATGAAATTAATAAAAATAAAGTGAAGAAAGAAGTGGAAAATAAAATGTATATTTAGATAATTGAATAAGTAAATATTACATAATTAAGTAAATGAAAATTTAAAGTTATATAATGCAAAGGAATATGAATATTTTGGTTTTTTAATAATTTAAAATTTAAACAAGAAATAAAATCCAGAGGTTTATTATGGTTACATATTTCATTAGTTACACATATTTTCTTTCTCTAAATTTTATTTTTTCATTCCATAATTTTAATTTTTAAATTATTTATAAACCAATATATTCATATTACTTTGCATTATATTACTTTAAAGTTTTATTTCCTTAATTATGTTGTTTACTTACTTATTCAATTACCTCTATATGCATTTTATTTTCCACTTCTTTCATCACTTTATTTTCATTAATTTTATTCTGTACAATTATTTACTTTATGTCGTTCTGTTTATATTTTATTTTTTGTATTCATTGGTTGTTATCTTGTTCTTGGCCCTGATAAAGGCTAGAAATTCTGGCTGAAACATTTGCGCTATTAAATAAATTATTTCAACTTATTTGTATTTTCTCCTCATAAATCTAATTTAAAATTGTATATTTTAAAATTCTATCGATTTAGTTGAAATACCAATGTGTTTTCAAATCTTGTTAATCAATTTTAGTAGTTTATTTCTGATTTAAGAGAGCACGGATATATATTTATGAAAATATTTTATGTCTAGGTAATTAAATTAAAAAATTTTATTTTTTCATTCCATAATTTTAATTTTTAAATTATTTATAAACCAATATATTCATATTCCTTTGCATTATATTAATTTAAAGTTTTATTTCCTTAATTATGTTGTTTACTTACTTATTCAATTACCTCTAAGTACATTTTATTTTCCACTTCTTTCTTCACTTTATTTTCATTAATTTTAATCTGTACAATTATTTACTTTATGTCGTTCTATTTATATTTTATTTTTTGTATTCATTGGTTGTTATCTTGTTCTTAGCCCTGATAAAGGCTAGAAATTCTGGCCGAAATGTTTGCGCTATTAAATAAGTTATTTCAACTTATTTGTGTTATATTCTCACTCCAACCATTTTCTCCTGATAAATCTAATTTAAAATTGTATATATTAAAATTTTATCGATTTAGTTGAAATACCAATGTGTTTTCAAATCTTGTTAATCAATTTTAGTAGTTTATTTTTTATTTAAGAGAGCATGGGTATATTTTTATGAAAACATTTTATGTCTAGGCAATTAAATTAAAAAATTCTAGAACGAAGGTTGAATTTATACATTATGTAGTTATTTTCATAGGAATTATTGTCACCAATTGCCAGCATTTCTGATATTTACGTTTCCGTTTTATTTTGCTTATCTTTATTTTGATCTTTTTTATAGTAAAAATGGATTAAATTTAATGTTATAGCCAAAAAAATTCAAAAGAAAAAACAAGCATGGGGATGCTGACTGATGCTGAGTTGCTACCTTTATTTACCAAGCATTTGTGGCAAATGCCAAACGTGTAGATCCTGCGTAAGACAATTCAACAGGTTTTGACAGATCGTAAAACTTTTTTTACAAAAATTTAAATTTATTTCTCACAAACTTTGTTTATCAGTACAATCTAAGGTTTTGAACGATAAACAAGTGATTAAAAATGCACAAAATGTTAAAATCAAAGTGTAATTCATTAACACCAGCCCCTAATAAATTAAAACTATTGTTAGATTGTAATAATTTAATATACCAAGACCTACCACTTATAGAATTATTCAAAACAAGCTATTTCGTTCTCAATGTATTGATGGAAAAAAAGAAGTCAAATATTGATAATCCTAGAATATTTAATAAAATGAATACTGTAAAGAAATACCTTAGAGCTAGTAGCACTCAAATACTAACCAATATAACAGACATTTTTAAGCCATAAGTTTTGTATTGTTTTCAAAAGTAAAACTACATACATATAAAAACATAAAATATTTTCACTTTCATAAATGAAAAACGGAACACTTCAACTTTTGCTAGCGAAATATATTTTAAACCTACCTATTTGGAAAAATGGGTAAATGATCATAAGTTCTACGTCTCTTGAACTCCCATTTACACAGGTAATGTTTTATATTATTCTTTTTATGCTATTACAATAAATATTTGCCTTAGGGCGGTAATAACTCTCATTATTGAATTTTAGAATACAAAAATTGAAGTGGGCCAGTGTTAATCCATTTCAATGTCAAGATGATATATGCAAAAACATGGAAGGAATCAGGAACTGTCCTAAACCTTGAATATAGATCGTAGACGCTCTTCACAGTAAAGAGTGACTGAAAATGAAGGTAAGATTGGGCTCGACTCTTAGCTTAGTGATAGCAGAGGAGGCCATAAAGGAGAAGGAAAGAAAAAATTTAAAAATTATTGGAAGACATCTTATAAATTTATTTTTCAAAAAAAAAAAATTACAAATAAAAAAAATAAACAGATCATTAATATTTGTACAGATTAATACATAATCACAGATTTCAAATTGTCTTTGTACATTTTATAAATATATAACTTATAGTTCTCCATGTGTCTCAAATTCGTAATCATCCTGTAAAGATTGATTACATAGTTTGGCCTCTTCTGAACAAATTTTAATATCCACAGCGCTATCTGGTACAGAGAAAGCTTTGATAAAAGCATCATCATTTTCTTCCAAAATTGCTTCACACTGAAAGAAACAATGATATCAATTATTAAATGTTTGATTTCCTCTTGATATTTATAGAATCTAACATTTCAACAATGTGTGTATCTAAATTTAAATAAGATTGAATTGATTCTTGAACATGATAAGGGAAAATAGAAAATGTTCAGGGATAAGTCGAGGTTACGTTGACAACACACACTGTTTAATATTAACAATAATATTCTTTGTTTATTCTGGGATTTTTATCCTATTATTTTGGACAGGGAATCCAGAACACCCGTGAATTCTCAGTGTGGGATGCTGTTTAAGCAAGTAGCAGCATTGAGATCACCTCATTGGGACTCAACTTTTCCAGAGGCTGCTATACGAATCACCACTGACGAGTGGAGTTCTTGATAGAAACATCCAGACTCGTGGGATTCTTGCCAAATGACGGTATGTTTATAGTAGGATACACTGCTGTAAAACCTATGGTTTTTTAGACAGAATATATAGTGTGGACATTTGCATTATTCTGCCCACTATATGATAAGTGTATCAAACTCATTTATTGACTTTTTTTTAATAGAGGTTTTTTGCTAAAAAAAAAAAATTGAAGTGAATGTAAATTTGTCAAAATTAAAAAGCAAAATTATTTCAGCAATTCAATTAATACATAAAATTCTCTACGTTTTGGCTAATAAGCTATCTTCAGTAACAAAAATTTGTTAGAAACAAAGTCGAGTACATATAGATAGATTCTAACTAGATAAATTTAATAATTAAGTCTTTTAAAATTTTTTGAGGTTAATCACTTCCATTTTTGAATGAATATTTATTATTTAATCATGATATTGTACAACGTTTCGGAACCACTGTCCCATATTCATGCACTATAAAAACCTATAACAATAATAAAACTAACATAACCACCACCAGACTAACATTCACCAGAATTCCTAGAGAGATAATCCAGATTAATAATTAAGGTTAGAAATATAAAATTCTATAGTATAAAATTATGACAACAAATAATACTAGCAAGATGAAATATTAGGCATATGATTTTGATTTAGAAGTCCAGTGAATAACTGTTTATTCCATGGCCTTCTAAATAGAAATTCCCTGCCTATTTCAACATTCAAACTTTCTTTTTGTTATTATTTTATAGAATAGATTGAATTCTATAGTGTAAGGTTATAAAAATAAATAATAATGGCAAGAAGAAATATTAGGCATAGGATTTTGATTTAGAAGGCCATAGAATAACTGTCAATAGCCCCTATGGTCAGAGCTATCTTGAAACCCTTTTATAACCTCCTCCACCTTATTTCCAAAGATCAAGATATTCTCAAATATACTTTACCAAAGATAACTACCGCATATAGAGAGAGTCTTGGGGAAATATCAGAGTGGCTTTCATAAATATAAGTCAACAACAGACCAAATTGCCCTATGAACCATCCTTGAGCACAGAAGGGAATACCAAATACGAATCCATCATCTATTTGTTGATTTTAGATCTGCCTATGACAGGATTCATTGTGAAGCTCTGAATCAGGCATTCAAAGACCTCAATGTACCTGTTAAGCTCATCCGTCTTGTAAAACTTACAATGAGCAATACTGAATGCATGGTGCAGATTGAGGGAGATCTGTCTGCTATTCAATATTGGTCTGGAAAAAGTGATTAGAGAATAAACGGTTAAGACCAGTGGAACCATTTTTAATCATATGGTACAAATCCTGGGATATGCAGATGATATCAACATTATTGGGAGATCAAAAGCTGTTGCGGAAGAGGCCTTTCTTGCCCTTGATGATGCTGCCAGGAAGCTGGAACTTGTTGTTAATACCAACAAAACCAAATATATGATACCCGAAGCTCTGAAGGTTAGATGGTGTTAAAGAGGATTCAAGGATCCTGCTCGGAGTGAGGAATTGGAGAGCAGCTGCTCTTAACAGATTAAACTGGTGGAAGCTGCTTTAGGAGGCCAGGACCCAGTAATGGATTGTCGCACCGATCGAAGAAGAAGTTTTTGATTTAGAAGGCTATGGAATAACTGTCCCTAGTCTACATGGCCAGAGCTATCATGAAACCCTTTTATAACCTCCTGCACCTTATATTATAAAAATCATATGGGCTAGTAACAGTTATAACATGGCCATTTAAATCGAAATTACCTGCTTATATCAACTTTCAAACATTATTTTTTTGTTATAATTTTATAGATATAAGAAGATGGTCAGGGTTGTGGTAAAAAAAAGAACAAATAGTTTAAAACTATTTTAATGTCCGACGTTTCCCCCCACTTTGCAGGGCTACAAAGATACAAAAAAAAAAAAAGGAAACTGAGAATATTACTACAATAAGGTAATTTAAGCTAGGATAAATATTATGTAAAAATAAAGTGATAAGAAATTACATATAAATAAAAGGAAGGAAGACATAAAATAGTATCAGTATAAAATTAACTTGAATAAACAATGATAAGAATAAAAAATAAGTAATAATGGCAAGAGTAAAATTTTTTTTAAAATCCACAGATGTGGATGTGGGATGTTGTAGGTGATTGGATATCATTCTCTCTTCTTAAATTACAATTTCCTTCCCATAAATATCACATTAATAACTTATGCAACCTTAATAAGCACCTAGCAGATAAAACAGAACAAAGAATTTTTCCTCCTTAAATGTAGATCCAACTCTATTTTTCCTAAATGTATTGACAATAGCGTTAAACATTTTCATACATCAAATTCTCTTAAATCCCAACTTTCTCATTCCCTATTTAAATTCAAAAAATCATTATTAAATTTAAAAATTAAGGAAACTTCAGCAAATCAATTTCATTAATTCCAATTAATTCTCTCTCATCATTGTTAGTTTCTGTCATTGGTGATGATAATATGACTAAACTTAATAGTTTAAGACGTACTAAACTTAATAGTGGCATTAAAAACATTTTTACTTCCACAATACAATGTAAAAAACTCACTCATCTCCAAATTCCAACGTATTTATGAACAGTCTCTATCCACCAAAATCTACCCCAAAGGCCAAGAAAACTGGGTACATAATATATCTTCCACTACTATACCTACCAACGTTGTTAACATTCTTGGTCTTGGCCCCAATTTTGCCACCCCCATTTGTAACTCTGCCAAACTCATCCCTCAACTTATTACTGATCTGGAATATATATATAGAGACAACCTAGTTGACATCACTGAGGAAGACAAAGAACTATTCTGAATCCGGATTAGCAATATGATATCCAATCACCTACAACATCCAACATTCCACATCCCAACCTTCCCTTCTCTCCCACCTTATTTTTCAAAGACTTATCCCACACCAGATCCTTTCTCAAATCTAATGACCAACTTATTGTTACTAGAGCTTACAAAGGAAACCTGACTGTCATCTTAGATAAAACGGAATACAATGAAAAAATCACTCAACTCCTCTCTGACCAATCCACCTATCTACCTTCAACCCGTGATCCCACCTGCTCACTTATGAATAAATTTAATCAGCATATTAGAAACCTTCTTCAAAATAAATTAATTAACCGTCCCACCTACTACAAACTAATTTCTTATAATTCTTTACCTCCTCGACTGTATGGACTTCCTAAAATCCACAAACCTGGCAACCCCCTTCGCCCCATCATATCCAATATTAATGCTCCATCTTCTGAACTTAGCCAATTCCTCCTTCCATCTCTTCAGTTCCTGAGCCATGACAACCCTTACGGCATCCATAACTCTTTCCAACTACGAGAACAATTAATATCACTTAAAATTCATTCTTGCTTCATTTGACGCTGAAAGCCTCTTTACCAACATACCCATCGATAAAGCACTCCAAATTTTGGAAAAAACTGGACTACAATAGAACCACATACCACTCTTAACTTAGCCTCCTATGTTGAATCACTTGAACTATGTTGCAAATCCGGATATCTCACTTTTCAGGGAAAGTTCTTTCATTAAACATCAGGTCTCGCCCCCGATCTCTCTAACATTGTGCTTAATGACCTCCTTGATTTCGTCATCCCTTTATCCCATAACGACATTTTATTTATCAAAAAATATGTTGACGACCTTTTTCTTATTCTAAACCCTGATAAAATCCCTCATATCCTTTCTTCTTTTAACTCTTACCTCCCCTTTCTCAACCTCCTTATTATAAAGAATAATGACGGCTCCTTGTCCACTGCCTGGTATAACAAATCCACTTACTCCGGTAGGCTACTAAACTATTTTTCCCAGCGCCCCACCATCAAAAAATCAATATTGCCAAAAATCTCATACACTGTGGCCTTTCCTTATATGATCCCTAATACCACAACACAAACATTCACCGAATTAAGACTATCTTGCTTTCAAATGATTTTCCCCTTCACATCATAAACAAACTTTTAAACTCTTACATCAACTGATCTACGCTAACTTCTCCTCCTCCAAACTCTCTACATCCACCATCCACTCTCTCTATTTATAGATCCCTTCCATATGTCCCCTCTCTCACTGACAACATACAAAAATTCTTAAAATCAACAATTCCTTCACTACGTTTTGGACTCAAGTCTCAAAATAAACTATCTTACTTTTTTACCAATACTAAGGATCCTATTCCTCTCCAATACCGCTCTAACGTTGTTTACCGGATTCCTTGTTCCTCCCCCAACTGTAATTCTTCATATATAGGTGAAACTAAGAACCACCTCAGATCACGTATCTCTCAACATAAATTATCTATAAGTTCCCACAACTCAGCCGCTTCCAAACTTTCAGAACATGCCTTTACACTTAATCATGCTTTTGATTTTGACCATACCACTATTTTAGCCACTGTTCCAAATTACCAAAAGAAACTCATCTCAGAATCCATTTTTATACATCTTGAACCCCTTCCAGTTAACCACAAAATTGATAAAAACTGTATCTCACATACCTACAGCCATATATTAAACTTAATTAAGACTAAAAAATTTTTACTCTTGCATTGTTGCCTTCTGTTCAACCGTTCGCTTTGAACAGGTAGGTGGTCTTGATTTGTTCTTTTCGCATTTATTATCATTTAATATCATTATTATTATTTTTATTTATATTTATTCATTCAAGACGTTTATTTAATCTTTACTTTCTTCTTCTTCTTCTTTTTTCCCCCGTATTGTTTTTGTTTTATGTACATCTCCTGTACTTTTTTAAACTATATAATCTGGATTATCTCTCTAGGAAGTCTGGTGAGTCAATTCTTTTAAAATTTTTTGAGGTTTATTTACTTCCATCATTTTCAATAAATTATTATTTATTTATTCATTAACAATTGTACAACGTTTCGGGACCACTGTCCCATATTCATGCATTATAAAAACCTATAACAATAATAAAAACTATATAACACCAATCTTCTACTTAATATATTTTATTTTATACAATAAAAGTCACCTCATGATTTCATATGGGAAATCATGTCCTCCATTT
>NW_027109437.1:220610-221959 GCF_000696795.3 Halyomorpha halys
ATTTTATTGTACCATAGTCTGTTTATTAATCTTTTGGGATAGAAGTTTTCTGTTAGCATGGTGTATATTTCAGTTTTGATATCTTTTGTGTAAATATTGTCTGTTAAGTTTATAGCTCTATCTATTAAGTTTTTTTGCAATGTTTTCTTTTTGATAATGTGGGTGATTTGAAAAGAAGTTTAGTAATCTGTTGCTTGTATTAGTTTTTTTAGTCCATTTTATGGTTATTGTTTGTCCATCCATGATTATTTCTATGTCCAGAAATCTTATTTTATTGTTTTGAGGCACTTCAATTGTGAATTCTATTCTTTTGTGGAACTCATTGCATAATTTTAGAATTTCTCGGTAACAGTCTTTCTGCGTTATGATTATTAAATCATCTATATATTTTCTTATAAGGATTGGCTTTTTATCCGTTTTATTTAATTGTGTATTTAATAAATTATTGATATATATGCCACTCAAGTTGATCGATAAGGAAGACCCCATCGTTAATCCATGCAGTTGTCTTATATATTTACCTTTATATTTAAAATAATTATACTTTATGCATAGGTTTATACCTTCAATGAAAATGTTTTTGTCTTTAATCGGCGTATGGTTCTTTATTTTTTCCCAATTAACCTCTATTAGTTTCAAGCAATCATCTACTGGTACATTAGTAAATAGAGATTTAACATCAAAACTCACTATGTCAATTTTTTCATTATTTAGTTTAAGATCTGTTAATATTTTTTGGAATTCAAGTGAATTTCTGAAATCATACTCATTGTTATTATTTAATTCATTCAGAGCGGGATTTAAAAATTTTGATAAGGCTTCAATTGGCCCATTTATGTTATTAATAATGGGACGAAGGTTGTTGTCCTCTTTGTGAAGCTTTATCAATCCATGTATCCTAGGGGGTGTAAAATCAGTTACTTGTAGTTTAATTTTGGTAAATTTATCTATGAACCCCATTTTATGGATTTTATTTGTATATTTATTGATTTTTCCTACCAAGTCTGTAAAAGGTTCTGTTCTCAATGTCCTGTATGTGTTTTTGTCATTTAATAATTTATCCATTTTTTCTTCATACTCTTTTTTGTATAAGATAGTCAATTGTTTTGTTTTATCTGATTTAATTATGATTATGTCTTTGTTATTTTTTAAGAAATTGTTTACTTCTTTTAGATCTCTATTTATTTGTACGTTTAAAATGGATTTTTTATTACTCTTTTTATTTGACAAGTGATTGCTTATTATGGAACATATTTTATTTCTGGTGGCATTAATGTGATTCTCTGTAGAAAGATAGCAGTGCCACAGAGAAGTGAAGATGCACAAATGGAGGACATGATTTCCCATAT
>NW_027109437.1:222164-241426 GCF_000696795.3 Halyomorpha halys
AATAATTTATTGAAAATGATGGAAGTAAATAAACCTCAAAAAATTTTAAAAGAATTAAACTATATATTTTACGTATTTTTAAAAAATATTTACTCTTGCCATTGTTACTTATTTTTTATTCTTATCATTGTTTATTCAAGTTAATTTTATACTGATATTATTTTATGTCTTCATTCCTTTTATTCATATGTAATTTCTTATCACTTTATTTTTACATAATATTTATCCTAGCTTAAATTACCTTATTGTTGTAATATTCTCATAGTTCCCTTCTTTTTTTTGTTCATAGTTTCCTTTTTTTTTGTATCTTTTTAGCCCTGATGAAGCCCTGCAAAGTGGGGCGAAACGTCGGACATTAAAATAGTTTTAAACTATTAGTTCTTTTTTTGACCGCAACCCTGACCATCTTCTTATATATTTTTATTTTTTTGTTATGGTTTTATAGAATAGATTAAATTATATAGTGTTAGGTTGTAACAATAAATAATAATGGCAAGAAGAAATAATAGACATAGTATTTTGATTTAGAAGGTCATAGAATAACTGTCACTAGCCCGTATGGTCAGAGCTATCTTGAAACCCTTTTATAACCTCCTCCACCTTATATTCCAAAGATCAAGATATTCTCAAATATACTTTACCAAAGATTACTATTGCATATAGAGAGAGTCTTGGGGAAATATCAGTGTGGCTTTCGTAAATGTAAGTCAACAACAGACCAAATTTTTGCCCTATGAACCATCCTTGAGCGGAAGGGAATACCAAATAGGGAAGCATCATCTATTTGTTGATTTTAGATCTGCCTATGACATCATTCAATGTGAGACTCTGTATCAGGCAATGAAAGACCTTAATGTACCTGTTAAGCTCATATGTCTTTTAAAACTTACAATGAGCAATACTGAATGTATGGTGCAGATTCAGGGAGATCTGTCTGAGGAATTCACCTCTCAAAATGGCGTTCGACAGGGAGATTCCCTAGTCTGTCTGCTATTCAATATTGGTCTGGAAAAAGTGATTAAGAGAATCAAAGGTTAAGACCAGTGGAACCATATTTAATCATATGGTACAAATCCTGGAATACGCAGATAATATCAACATTATTGGGAGATCAAAAGCTGTTGTAGAAGAGGCCTTTCTTGCCCTTGATGATGCTGCCAGGAAGCTGGAACTTGTTGTTAATACCAACAAAACCAAATATATGATAGCTGGTCCAGGAAGAGGTTTCAATGAAGATTTTATCCAATTGGTCATTACTCTTTTGAACGTGTTGAGGAGTTCGTGTACCTCGGATCACAAGTTAATGCCACCAATGACGTTTCGTCCGAGATAAGGAGGCGAATAGTATCGGCCAATAGGTGTTTTTTGGACTTCGTCAGCACTTTGGTAATAGCTCACTATTAAGATCCCAAAAAACTAGATTGTACAAAACGCTAATTCAACCAGTGCTGCTCTACGCCTCAGAAACTTGAGCACTTTCAAAGGCCAATGAAAGGGATCTCTAAATGTATGAGAGAAAAATATTCAGACGCATCTACGGCCCAGTAAAGGATGGTTCAGCTTGGAGAAGACGCACGAATAGGGAAGTCTATTTGTTAATTGGTGAGCCTCATATAGGAAAAATTATGAGAATTGGTAGGCTGTGCTGGGCAGGCCATGTGGCAAGGATGGGAAGTGATGAGGTCCCAAATGAACTTCTCAATGAGCGCCTACATGAAACACGAAGGCCGCCCGAAGCTCTGAAGGTTAGATGGTGTTAAAGAGGATTCAAGGATCCTGCTTGGAGTGAGGAATTGGAGAGCCGCAGCTCCTAACAGATTAAACTGGTGGAAGCTGCTTTAGGAGGCCAGGACCCAGTAATGGGTTGTCGCGCCGATTGATGAAGAAGATTTTGATTTAGAAGGCCATAGAATAACGTGTCACTAGTCCACATGGTCAGAGCTATCATGAAACCCTTTTATAACCTCCTGCACCTTATATTATAAAAATCATATGGTCTAGTAACAGTTATAACATGGCCATTTAAATCGAAATTACCTGCTTATATCAACTTTCAAACAATATTTTTTTGTTATTATTTTATAGAACAGATTAAATTCTATAGTGTAAGGTTATAAAAATATATAATAATGGCAAGAAGAAATATATATAGACATAGGATTTTGATTGAGAAGGCCATGGAATGACTTACTAGTCCATATGGTCAGAGCTATCTTGAAAACCTTTTATAACCTCCTCCACCTTATATTCCAAAGACCACATGGTTTGGTAATAGTTATTCCATGGCCTTCTAAATCAAAATTCTCTGCCTATTTTGACTTTCTAGTATTATTTATTGTTATAATTTTAGAGAATAGTTTAAATTCTATAGTGTAAGGTTATAAATTTAAATAATAATGGCAAGAAGAAATATATATAAGCATAGGATTTTGATTGAGAAGGCCATGGAATAACTTACTAGTCCTTATGGTCAGAGCTATCTTGAAAACCTTTCATAACCTCCTCCACCTTATATTCCAAAGATCACATGGTTTGGTAATAGTTATTCCATGGCCTTCTAAATCGAAATTCCCTGCCTATTTCAACTTTCTAATATTATTTATTGTTATAATTTTATACTATAGAATTTAACATGCCTAATTTAAATTATTAAGGTTAATTCTTTTTTTTTTTTTTTTTTTATTCTATATAGTCTATATGATCTAATCCATCTTCTGTCCCTTTTATAACCTTCTCTACCTTCTAGTTGATATCATATCAGCATCTAGTGGAATATGCTACTCAAAATGTTTTGTTGATTAAGATGGCATATTAGCTGAAATTTAGAGCATTTTGTTTATTGGTGAAATAGTGTTGCTTTTAAATTTGATGAAATTTATTTAGTTTTTAATAGAATTCAAAGCAAATACTGTGGTAAAATTATTTTAAAATTTAGATATTTGCGATGAGTGGACTTATAGGAATAGAATAATATATTAAATGAATCAAATAGTTTCCTTGTTAAGTCTCAACACTCTTTTTTTATATCAACTGTCCAATGATTCGGTCATCCACAAGAACAATCTTAAATATAAATTTACACCTCACATCAAAATTTAAAAATTCTCTGTTAAAGTATAACAACCAGTGATAATGAAAAATACTAGGGAAACCTCTAATTCCAGAAGACCTGAATTATGATAAAAATGCCTTATGATCGATGAATAAAAAATAAATAAACAGTCAATAAGCTTGCTTCGTTAATATTTGATGATTTTAGATTAAACTAAATTTTAAGTAATCTAGTCTTTGAACGGTAAATAATCAAATCAGTGGTTTATTTGGAGCATTAACTGGCAATGGACAAACAAGTATGTATTAAAATTTCAATTACTGTGCTTAGGTGCATGATAGCTTAAACCAGAAAGACGGCTCATTAAATTAACACATAAGATTTAAATAACTAAGGGAAAATGATCGTGGAGAAGCAGAAGGCAAAAATGCTGATTTTGTTAATAACTTGTAATTCTAAAATTTAACCCTTAACTATTCAGATTGGGTCATGTTGACTTTTCTTTGTTGAGGGTTTAAAACACTTGAGGTACTTGTGGTGGTGATAACAAGACCATGATGGGAGTGAGGAACTGGATGGCAGCCGCACAAGATTGCAATAATTGGTGGAGGCTGGTGCAGGAGATCAGAGGACTCAACATAGAGTTATAGTGCCAAACTAATAATAGGGATTTAAACTAAAGTCAGATCCCATTTTGGGTAATTTTGAGTAACGTTGTCAACCAATTTATACCATGAACCATTTATGTTCCTTGTAAATAAAAACAAATGGACATTTTCATTAAACAAATTAATCAAAAAATCAATTAAAATGACAAATAAAGCTATTCAAATTGGGTACACATTATATAATAGACTTTGAAGATAATGCAAAGGCATTAAAATATGGTTTTATGTGTGGATGCACATTTTTGTTAAGCAGGATCTGACTGAAGTCAGTTTCTTAAGAACAGAAACTGACGTTAACGAGGGTTTTCTAATCTTATGCCTTGATTTCCTTAGCTGTTCACTTATGCTTGTAATCAGTCTTCACACCAGAACATTCAAATCAAATACTTATTTAAGTTCGCTAATTTCGACATAACACAAGTAGTAGTACCATCATAAAATACAATGTTTTAGACATTTATGTTTTTTTACCTCTATATAATAAGTAAGTACCATCACAAAATACAATTTTTTAGACATTTATGTTTTTTTGCCTCTATATAATAAGTAAGTAACATCTATTATTTAATGACACTATAATATTAACTTAGAGTGTATAATCTAAATCATTATAATGAGAAAAAAAAAATCAATTTTTAGACTGATATGGGGAAGTGAAAAAACCTTTGTTCATTGAACATGTGACAATAAATTAATAAAAATGTTCAAAGAGTAATAATTCAACAAGCAAAATTCATCGAGTAAAAATATGCACAGAATGCAATGATGATAAAAATAAAAACACTCATTGTGTAAGTTTTTAATTTACCATTAAATTTTTTATTTGGTAATCGATTATGTAACAGACATTATAAAAAATCCGCTCTCCGTTGTTTTTTAGACTGCAAATGGACAGATGGCATTTTAGCATCTCATTGTGTACACATACACCAGCTGAGGGTCTCTTCTCGAAGTAGCTTTAGTAGCCAGCAGTATGGCCATCTACATCTACTTAATCACTTCGACGCAGTGGGCGAGCTACAATTTTGGCTCATCTTGCATGCGGACAAGGTGACCAGATGTACATTTTTCGATCTACCTCCATGAGGACAACAACTAATCACAGCGGAGGCCCCATCAATCGCCGGTGATATAAAGACATTTTTTTTCTCTCTTTTTTAGTTAATATTAATTTTGTAATAGATATAAGCTTAGTTAAGTTCTTTTTTTTTTTTCTGGTTTGTATATGTTTCTATATTTCTAATGCTTTCATGTTATGTTCACTTATTCAAAATACAACAATAACTAAATTCAACAGTTCATTTCTTTTCACGGTTGGGCTAGCAAAGGTTCCTTTTGAACCCCTAACCGCCGTAACCTGTTTAAATTATTTATTAATAGCCAACATTTTGACCCACACCCCAGATCAATATAAACAAATACAGTGTAGGTAAAGCATATGCGAGAGTATAAAAGTGACATAATGATAAAACAGATATAAAGATGGAAGTACAAAGAGACTAACATAGAAACAAATCAAAAATGGTAAAGAAGGTAAAGTTTGGTATTAATTTTTAACTTCCTTATTATTTTATTTTTATTTTTTACGATTGTTTATGTTTTATAGCTCCAAATCACATTTACACTCTTACGCTAGCTTTACCTACTTTCTTTTATTTATCTTTTTATTTTAACCCTGATGAAGACCTTCAGTGTCAGTCGAAACGTTGAAACTATTTCTTAAAAAATTTTCTTGAACCCAGCCTGTCTCCTAGCTCGCATACAGACAATCATCAAATTAAAATAAAAAATATTTTATCTTTTTATTTTAATCAAACTTATATAGTAAATTTTAAGTTGTACATTAAATATAGGCTGTCGTGTAATATTTTTTTATACAACTAGTTAAGGGTTAGCCAACGTACATGGCTGTATTGTAATAATCCACATATGTACTTAATTAGATTACAAGCTAATATGGACTAATTATATAACTCTAAAATGACTTAAGATTATGACCTAATGCTCAATGGAAACATTTATTTTGAAATTAAAATAAAACAAAATTTTCTTATAATTGAATATAAAAATTATGATCTTTGAAAAAAAAAAAAGTAATATAAAATGGGGATTATGATTGAAATTAGCTGAACAGTAATGATTTAATTAGATTACTTACATAAAACTTAAGACTTTTATTCAGATCGGAATCTTGAACAACATCAACATCGCTCATGATTGGATTCATTTTACCACCGTCGATAACAAGAGGAAAAATTATCAGCCTACCATCAGTCTTCATTCTTCCTCTTACGTAATCTTCCATTTTGTTACAGATCCTTTCCATTAATTCGGTAAGATATACTTCAGAACGACGGTACTCCACCTTAGCAAAAAAAATTATTACAGTTCATATAAAAAAATATCTTTATTTTCTTCTTATTTCTAAAAAAAAAATTGATAAATCATTTTATTGTAAGATCGTTGATTGACCGTAAGTAATATAAAAAAAGGTGCAGTCAAAAGACAAACTCAAATAGTAATTAAACTATTTAATATGAGCTAACATTTCGCCCCACGTTGTATGGATTTATCAGGGCTTAATGGATGCATAACACAGAGAAATCAAACATTTTTAAATCAAAAACTAAAATAAAGTTGTGAGAAAGATCATTAGATTTAACAATAGGATGTTTTAGTAAAAATAACATTCAAAAAACAGTTTCAATATATTAAAAAATTATTACTTCAAAATAGTTTTTAAAAATTAATTAATGGGTTTTGATATTACAATCAATTTATAAATACTAATTATGATAATATATTTTTCAAAAATTTGCTAAAAGATTCTCTTTCTTGAGATTCGCCAAATGAGTTTTACCATCTAAAAACACTAAAATTCTTAGTGCATCAAAAAGTTTCTCCACTCTGAGAAGAAAAGGAAAACAAAATTGTTTTGCTTTATCTTCATCTTTAATAAGAATCTTCATAAAACTTTTTTTTTATTGAAAATAATAAAACTTATAAATTAATAGATTATTTCTACCAAAACGTTAATTTCATACCAACATAATTTCGATTTACGGTGTATAAAAAAAAATTATGTTTTGACACACATCTTTAATATCCTCAAGATAATGCATTCATGAATTGCTCAAACAAAAACATTATCTCATAAGCATATTTAATTAACCTATTTTGTTTGAAAGTTTCTAATCTTATTTAACAGTTGCATGAACAGTTAGCGGAATCAGATTTTTTAGTTATGAGTACACATTTTTACTTTGTTTATTTGTGGATAGACTTTATAGATATCTTTTTACATGAAAAATTATTGCCATTTTCATTAAAAAGTTTGTAGTAAAATAATGAGCATAAAACAGATACAAAATATATTAAACATAAAAATTATACCATATAATAGATTTTAAAAAAAATAATCTCGTGATGACTTCTTTATATTATTTTTAAGTTCACTTTTTTACCATCCATTTCAAGGTTAAGTTGTTAATTTTATTTAACAAAATATATAAAAAATAAAATAATTCAAACACGGTATTTATGTTTTTTAAAAAATCTTCCTCTAAAGTATAAATTTTGTTTATTTTTCAAATTATCTTTCTTTTCTTTTAATTTTGTTTTTTCTGACAATTGAATACTTCTTTGTATATCGATCTGGTACTCCAAGGAGATGTTCTGAGAAAGAGGGATTTATTCTTTGTAGATTTTTAATGATAACAAAAAGGCTGCACTATGTTATACTAATTCTATATTTTTCTTCAAAAGAACATTTTGGCAGCTAAGCCATCATTGTAATGATTTATGACTAGTTCTATTAAATGAAATTAAGTCCAATTTTCAATATGTCTGATAATGGTTTTATAGCCGAAATATTATTTTAAAGGAAAATATACATTTTGTGAAATATTCCGCAGCCTTTTTGCTATAGGGATTTATCTTATTTTAATTCTCAAACCTAACTTTGAATGTAAAATTAGATTGAGTTTAATACATTCTGGGAATGTGCCCGGAAGATGTTCAATAGTGCGGAAAATATTAAACATAACAATAAAAAAATTAAAGAACTTTGCTTTAGAAATCACAAGGCCAAATCTATCACGTATTGAAATAGTTATAAAAACTTCTTGCTAACTCCTTTTTACAAATTAATTTTCAGTACAATAAATAAACTAATTCTATTGTCTCAACTTATTTCTGTTGTTTAGTGCAAGAACCAACATTAATTTTATTAAGAATGGTGACACAAAAACATATATTCATAATTTGCTTGAATAGGGGCATATCTTACTAAAAAAAAAAAATTTATTTCGTATTTGACATATTCTTTAGATTGTACTTTAGACTGGTGACTTTTTTTACAACTCTACTAGCTCTTAGACAGCCAATGGAGAGACCATAGTACAGAAAGAAACATTCTGTTAACGGTAATATCTTTGAAACATCTATATTTTAAAATAAAATTACAACTTTTTTACTAATTCGGGCAAAGTAGCGATATGAAGCTATGGAAGTGAATGTTACCCAACTCACAATACTGTTTAGGCCACGATTGCATTTCATTTTGACTAAAACAGAATTATTTTGATAGACAGAGTATTATTAGAAAATAGGAAGGTTGTATTGTATGAAACAAAAAACAATCAACTTGGAGTTCTAAAAAATTTTTTGGGTTATGTAATTTTTGTTCTCACAACAAGAATGAAAAAAAAAACACCATTTTTAAAGTTACCTATTGATTTTTAAATCATTCATAGTACAATGTAATAATTTTCTATATGTGTTCTTGCATTGAAGCACAGTTTTAAGATTATAAATAATATTATCCACTGCTATATATTATAATATATCACTGCTATATATTAAAAATGCTTTTAAAATTCAGGGCATCAATTAGTTGGGGGTTAAAATGGTATGTATAATCTAAGAATAAAGAAATTTCCTTATACAGACAATGTTATTGCACCATTAGGAAAATGTGGCTCATCAGTGAGTCATGTGTGGGTTCCATTCAAATTTTAATTTAATTTTTAACTGAGTTCCGTATGCTATAAATATACATAAGTGTTATGAACTATATCAGACAGTGAACATATTGAAGGCAGTAGAAGTAGTTTATATTTGATTTTTATTAAATTTGAATTTTATTACCAAAATTTTTAATTTTTTTTTTTTTTGTGTGTGTGTTCTATTTATTTGACTTGTTAAAATATATAATAGCATTAAATAAAAAAAATTGAATTTGTGTATCTATAAGTGGTTCTCTTTGGTCTCATGTACCTACCGACCACTATACTTTATTAATTTATATTATTGTTTTATTAGTGGCACGTCTGATGAAAAAAAAAGTTTAAAATTTATTATGAATAGAACGTATTTCAAAGATAGTAATATAGACTTCGATAACTTCTAAAAGATAGTAGGGCTATCGGAAAGCAACCGCAGTCTAAGGTACAATCTACAGCACTATGAATCATACTAAAAATAAAAAAAATTAATTATTCATTAGTGTTAAAAATAAAATTTAACAGATGAAATTAAGGACAACAGATTACCTATAAAAATGACACGGCAGCGTTTCTTACCAATAAGGCGTTAAAAAAAACCATAAACTATTATAGTCTTCTCATTTTACAGTTAATATCGTTTAAAGCAAAATTGAATATTATAAAAGTGTTAATTATTTTGAAAATGACTAGATAATTGTGATAATATAAATGATAGTTTATCTAAAAACAAATTTGATCCTTTTTTTCTCAACTTTATTATTTTCAAAACCTTCTAACGTTTCGACCCTCAGGTCATTTTCAAGGATACCTACAAAAGTGTTTTTTTTTAATATTATTTTATATAACAATTTCATTATTTCCTTCATTTACATACTGCTTTCCCTGGTCTTACCTTTATTTTGTTGTCATTTTCTTTTTTAAAAAACTTAATAACTTAGAAAATGACAACAAAATAAAGGTAAGACCAAGGAAAGCAGTATGTAAGTGAAGGAAATAATGAAATTGTTATACAAAAATAATATTAAAAAAAACACTGTTGTAGGTATTCTTGAAAATGACCTGATGGTCGAAACGTTGGAAGGTTTTGAAAAGAATAAAGTTCAGAAAAAAAGGATCAAATTTGTTTTTAAATAAACTAAACCACTCTCAAACAAGAATATATTAATAAAAATTAATCTAATAAATAATAGTGTTAAGGTTTGATTTTTTTTGATTTTTTTTAAGTAAGGGGATTGTATGAAGGGCTTATTAATTAATAATGACCATATGTGTATTTTTATTAAATAAATACTTACGACTTTGTGTTTCTGATCGCCTTTATGGTCTATTCTAAACGAGCCTACATCTACTTTTTTCTTAGGATCCACCTTATCAATATCTTGTTCCATTAAGTCGACCAATTTCTGGCATACTAAAATTTTTATTCATTTTTAATGTGAAAAGATTTAAAAAAAAGGATTAAAAATTTTAAAAACGCCTCTCACCTAAACACTTCAATTCTTTAGGATCAATCCCTTGAGACGATATCGAACCGATATAATAAACAAAAAACGAAATGACAATTATTGTCTTCATTTTATAACAGTTCAGCGGTTAATAGAGTCGGTAATGAAATGAGATAAAATGAAATAATTCAAAGGGATGAATTGAATTGAATTTGGTTTCCACGTTCTCTAACATTATTGGCTACATTTTTAGAAAATAAACAATCAGCTGTGGATGGTAAGCTGTGTTTACGAAAAGTTCAGCTGTGAGCTCGTGACGTAGTAGCTACAAGTTTTGGACGACTGTCCCGCGTCCTCCTTCATAGCAATATGGTTGGCGTATCGAAGTACTCCACTAGCAACTCTCAGCTCTCATCAACTTATAAGCAATGAGCCATTGAATATAAGTGATTCGTTACTTTCAAAACGTGTAAGACTAGATCGAGTTTTCGTCTTATGTTATAAAAGAAAATTTTTAATGTGCTGAAGAATCTAAACCTAAGATGCTGGCCTTAAAGAAGTTTACCAGGTAAGTGATAATTTGACAGTTATACTATATAAGAATTTAGTTAGTTTATTAATTTTTCTCTTATATATTCAGAACATATAAGGTGTTTCTTTCCCCTATATTACAAAATTAAACTTTTATTAATAAAATATGTGTATTATCCACAATGACAGATAAGGTAAATTTTGATGAAAGGTTAATATCCAGTTTAAATTTTACATCAGCACATGTATTAATAAATTCTAATCATAACCCATCAGGATGTTCCCTTCAAATTGACTCATGAATTTATGCAGGGAATGTTGAACACATCACATTCCAGATTTTATTAAAGTATAATAATAATTTTAACCATTACTCTACTTTTTTATAAACTATTCTTAATACATTTCCAAATCTAGTCAACTTGCTATAAAAGTGCGAAATCATTTTTTAAATTACATACAATTTTCAATGTGATAAAACCGAACATAAAATTAAAATTCTATTGCTTATCCTTATAAATATAAATGATCAGAGAGAAAAAAAAAGAAGTAACCTTTGTTTATTTTATCGCATGGTTACTCAAAAGTCGAAAGTTTAATTTAAATGTTAATAATTTGTTGTGGATTGGGATGATAAATAATGGTAGTCAGTTTTTTAATGGTTTTTATTAGTCAGTGATGTCTGCTAAGTTCACAGGGTATTAGTATTTTGAACATAAAATAAAAAGGGAATTTATCAATACTGTGTTTTGAAAGTTTTCATTTTTCAATAAGTGAAGGTTGTAGATAATAAATAGTATAATATGACAAAACTGAGTAAATTTGCTTATAGTTTATTTCATGGAGTGATACATTTTTTTATTTATTGAATAAGTATTTGATAAATTCATTGTTATAATTTTTTTCATCTTTCATTGAGTGAAGACTAGTGAAATTTAGAAGATAGTGTTGCATTGAATCTAATGAATCTCATTATTATTGACTTTAATGTTTTTTTTTTTTTTCTTTTTAATTTTTTTTTTCTTTCTCAATCTAAAGATTACGAAATTTATCTGTGGTATTAAAATTAATAAGAGTTCATAAATTTGTTTTGAGTTTAAAATCATAGCCCCCCCCTCTCTATCCCCACCACTACTATCATAAACGAAACAATCCCACCTTATTGACCTGTTTTAGTAAAGCGAACAGCTGAGCTCTTCCCATTCTCTGATTGGCCAACTGTAATATTATCTTTGACAACTTTCACTTCTCCACTCAAAATTCATCAAATTTACCAAAATAGAATATTCCATCAATAATGAAATTGATTTAAAATGTAAAAGGCGAATCGCGGGATGTTCTTTTCTCGCTATTTACTATAATTTCACACTCATACGTCCACACCTCGTTTACTTAAACGCTCACTCACTGCCCTCTTAAACACTGCCTTCAGTATTTTTCCTTTATCTTTCATGTTTGATTATTTTGTTTACTTATTTGAAAGTGAACCTGAAATTCTTTATAAAATCGAAAATAGAATAGTGTAAAATGTTTTAATATCACTCTAGTTTATATGCTGTCATTTTTTTTAAATAAAGTGTGAAGCTAGTCAATATATACCTTTTAGTTTAAATATCTTTTTAAAAAAAAAATTGAACTCATTACGCCCAATGAATAATTTTTTTTTAAAAGCAGATTTCAGTTTAAAAACGAAAAGAGAAACAGAATTCAAGTTGAAGGCTAGCCCAAATAATACAGTGGACGAGTCCATTCTTGTTTAAGGGGGGGGTGAGTTTACGTCCAATCAGTGAGTGGACTCGCCTGGGACTTCAAACCGTAGACCAGCCACCAATTCAGTGTCGCTATGCATCTCTGTGAGTTAGTAGTCTGTCATACCTTTCCTTGCAGCCGACTGGCACGAAAAAATATAGAATTTCAATGGAATGAGAAGGGCTCTTCATTAAAATTTGTAAGGAAACGTCGTGCCTATTCATAATTATATAGGTTCTTATATTCGACATATTTTTAATTGTGTCGTGTGTTGTAATGTTTTTCTCCACTGTACATTAAATCCTGTTTTAAAGTTATATTAAAAAAGAGAAAAATTGAATTCATAGTTTAGTGTTAAGTGTTTTTACTTTGCTCGGATGTTTACTTCAGGGACAGGAACTTCTCTCAATGACGATTCTTATAATCACAGGTAAACAATTCATTTTTCACTTTTATTTAAACTATATTTTGTTGTTTTTTCATGGTTAAACTTTAAAGTAATTCTCTCTCTCTATAGTTGAATATAATTGTTTTATTTTGTTCATCTTTGCGAATTTTGTTCTATGCTTATTTAAAGTTCTGCAGTGTATTGAATTCATTCTTCGTTTGTCAAAAAATTAATTTTTGTGTAGGTATAATTTGGATATAAACCTGTGTTAAGTTCTCTGATCGTGCAGACGTTAAAATGCACGGTTGCCAAGCCGTGACACACTCGGCAACATTGCTTTCGCTCGCCAGTAGGAGAGCATTTACAAAAATAAAACTCTTATAATACTTTTAGAGTCTTGTATGATTCGAGTTGCGTTCGTTATTGAATTAAAATTTAATTGGCATGACGATTTGTTTATATCCCCCTCTAGCTCAGATGGTTTTGAACTCAATTCTTCCTAGATTTGGATTACTCGTCCTTATCGATTATACCCGGGCTTTTACTGTATTAATGGCGTTTGTTGTCACTAGGCGATGTTGCCACATTCCTTAATGTTTTTGAAATAGATTTGATATTAAATGGTCCCATGTTTCCTATTTAATTGGCTTTTAAAAGCCGTATTTCATTACGAAATGTTCAATTATTTTTCTTGTCATGTACCTGAAGCCTTGAGTATTTTTCATTGTTTATTAGTGGTTTTTCATTTTTCAATATCACCTATTTGAATCAATATGTGTATTTGTTAATTAATTCTCATTTGTTTGTAAGAAATAATGCATATTTTATGTTAATAATGACGTGAAATAAACTTTCTTTTCTATTGATTTATTTCTCCTTGATCGATTAATGATTTTTCCTAGTGAAATTTGTTATATTTTCTTTAAATTTTAGTATAAATTCAAAGTTGTATCGGGAGGGATTTATAAAGCGCGCCCCGCCCACTGCATAAGGTATCCGGAGATCGTTCTAATTGTTAAGGTGCGCAATAGGCTCTGTTTATTTGTCCTCCCACCTCTCTACATCAACGAATATGGCTCCCCATTCTCTAATTGTAATATATCGGGGGATATTTGACCCTGTAATTTATCTAAATTAAAACGCGATATAAATCAAAACAAAAGAAGAGAAAAAAATCATCCACAACTACCTAATAGCATTTGAATCTCTACGTGCATTTATCCTAAATATTCTCATTCACAGTTTATTGTTTATTTTAATAAAGAAAATTCTAGATTTCCTTATTAATTAATTTCTATCCTTTTCAATAAATACCTATTCCACCAGGACAAGTACTGAGGCCAAACCATTTATTTATTTTTTTTATTTGCTCCTGAAGATCTTGTAGTATAATTTAATAGTGCATTTAAATTTTTATTATTTTCATTTAACCTGACATTTTTAACTAAATGAGATTCTTGTGTTGCCACATGTTCGCTTTGTTAGTTTTGATTATTGCACTAACATACCAGCCTACTTCATAGTGGTATTTCCATTAGCTTTAGGGAAAAATACAGTTAGATGTTCTCTATTTTAGTAAAATTACAACTTAACAATTTAATTTTCTTAAAAGAGGGAACCTCTAATAATTATATTGTTTGTAAAGTCAGTTGTAATATACTTTGCATTACTTGGAAGTATGCCATCCATATTTTCATTTTTAAACTTATGTTACATTCAGATATGATTGAAATGCAATTTATTTGCTAGTACAATTTCAAGAGCATCTTAAAATGTGATGTAAACTTGGCATGTTTATGAAATACCATGCTTTCCATTAAAAAAGCTTTTCTCAAACTATCCTGTCTAGAATCATCTCAATTGCTAATGGATTTTGAGGGCTTTAGTGAATTATTACATTACAGTTGCGAATGTAACATGTGTTGAGTTATCTCAAAACAAATTCATCATCAATGCAGAAATTGCAAAACTTCTTTATTCCAACAAATTTTACAAATCCGTTTCTTAAAATCATTTTTAAATATCACTTAAAAGGATAACCTCTCTGTTGTTGTGACAGAAATAATTTACATTTGATGAATGTTATATATACCCACCCTTTTTTTTATTAAAAACAAAAAAATAGTTATGCATTTGTTGTTGTTAAAATGCTAAAATGATTCAACATTGTCAGGGGTCTATTGTTATTTTTTAAAATGAGTTATTACTCAGTAAAACCTTTGGAAATAGTGTCATATTAATTTCAAATTATACTTGTATGCTAAATAAGACTTGTTAACATAGAAATGTACAATTAACAAAACATGGTGTTCACATTGGGTGTTTATTTTTTAATTTAAGTTTGTGCATCCTATTTTTTTGTTTTGTCTTGTTTGGAAATGATATTTCAATAGTGGGAATGTATTTGTTTATATTCTCTTTATTTAAATTAATGGTGCAGATTTTTTTTTAAATGAATTGTACTAGCCCAATAAGTTAACTTATTTGTCAAATTTAAGTAATTTTATATTTATTATATAAAAGTTTAGTTATTTACTGAGTGGTTGTATATGCTATCTTGTAATTTTATGTTTTTGTAAATTATTAACTTTAACGAAAGCAAAACTTTAATCTGATTATACTAATATACATACACTTACATTGAACTTTAGAACCTAAATGAAAAAAAAGAAAGCAGGAATAGGATTATTATGAAAAATAATTAAACAAATTTTTTGTTGACATTATTATTTAATAATAAAGTTATTGATATTTTAATGTTACATCAGTCAGATGGTATGTTAAATAATGATGATTTGAGCTGTTGAAAACAAATTTTCATTCATTTCTTAATCAATTAATTAGTGAGTGCATTGACTTCAAATGTTGTTAAATAGTTGTACATACTTGTGACTGACTAGTTTTTACTAACAGGGCTGTTATTTATTTTTTTTCAAAAACTTAATACAACTTCCCCTCAAAAGTTCTATTTAGCAAAACTCTAGTTTTCTTACATTGTAATAGTGTTTTGTTATTGTATTATATTTTAATACAATAAATTACTTACTTCTACATTATGTTCTCGCAACAGTCTTTTCATTTGATGTGTTGTTCGAATACATATGCTTATGATGGTTTCTTTCTCTGAGTTATTTATTTATTACTGCCCAAATTAAGTAGCTTGTGTTTTTTTATAAATTTACTTTAACCATTAGGACTTGACTACTTATGCTCAAACTAAATAAAAAATGAGTTCTATGACTTATTTAATGTAAAAGTTTTAAAAATTCCAATCTGTAAAATAATTGAGGGTGTTGGTATGAATTAGGTAAAGATGTGGTTTGACTTTGATTCATCCTGCTCAATAGTCACTTTTCTACAAAATTTGATACAATATTAGTAGTCATAGACTACTAATATTGTATCAAATTTTGTTTATACCGCATTACAGACTTTTTGTAATGCGGTATGAACAAAATTTGATACAATATTTCGAGTGTTACCCAGAAAATTGCAATTAAATGCAGTTTTTAAGTGTTGTTGTCTTTAAATTCATAGGTACAGCTCATGGCTTCAGTCCATGGCTTAATGTAACATTAAGACATTTTTCTGAAGAACAGTGCTCTTTATATATATATATATATATATATATGATTAATAATAATAATAATAATATATATATATATATATATATGATTAAACAAAATCATTAAAAGAAGAATTTTCATGTCCCTGTGTTTCATGAGAACGGAATCCGATATATATGCTGAAAATACTAAGCTACACTAACCAAAACCAATTGTACGAATTTTTGTTTGCACCCTCTCAGAATAAGATCTTAAACTTTGTGTGATGCATATGTGAACATATGTGATGCAAAGCATTTAACACTAAATAAAACAAAACTTAGGTTTTATATACAAAATTGAAGTGATTTGTTTTTTAAAAACATTTTTTTCTGGTTTCAGTAATTTAAAGTCTATAAGAAAATGTAAAAGAAATTAATACATTTCATTTATGGTCTGTGTTAATAAAAATATATGCATTTGTAGTTACTATGTTTTATTCAAACTTATTTAGACCTAAAAAATACCCCAACATTTTTTTTTTTTTGTGCTATTGTACCAGCTTAATCTATTACTTTTTTGTTATTGTATTATATTTTAATATAATAAATTACTTACTTCTACATTTATTTATTTATTTATAGCTTGTGTTAGACTGATCTATAAAGTTCTGATGCAACCTTTATGGACCGAGATCAGATTTACTAAATGTATTATAATGTACAGTTGTAAATAGCAATAAATAAATATTAAAAAAAAAAAAAAAAAAAAAAGCTTTATGGACATAATGGTTAGAGCTATAGGGCTGCCAACTCATTAAACGTTTAGGTAATTGATAAAAGGTGGTTGGGCGTACGATCAGTGGAGAACAAAAAAAAAAAAATCAATACTTTATTTTATAAATTCCCTACATTTTGGCCTTGATTTTAGGCCTTCATCAGGATTGACTAAGTGAAGAGATTCCATCATCAGATTTATCAATTCTTATTTGAAGATAAGGATCAAGGATTAATCAAATAAAGATAAGGATCAATTTATATCCTTATTAAAGATAAAGATTTTATAAAAATATACAGTGTACGGCCAACATGAATGTAGGTGATTCAGTTATCCTTGTAAATAGCGATGGCTTGTTGCAGAAATACTTTAGCATCTCATTTGTATTAAATTTTAAATTCATGTTATTAAGACCTTTATTCCTATCTGGAATAAAAAAAAAAAGAATAAACTTACGAAATCAAAGTGTACATTTTGTCCAGTACTTAGGAAAAAATGAACATTATTAGTGTAGGGTACTATTGGTGGCATATATGAGAATTAGTGTATTAGTGTAGTGTACTATTGGTGGCATATATGAGAATTAGTGTATTAGTGTAGGGTACTATTGGTGGCATATATGAGAATTAGTGTATTAGTGTAGGGTACTATTGGTGGCATAAATGAGAAATACTTTAGTGAATTCATCAATCGGCTAAAGAATGTTTGTCTGCAATAAATGGTATTCGCATACCTCAAATTCTGGGGACCACTCTCTAGAAAAGTCAGTTAAATTTTGTGAAAATATTCATAATACATAAAGAATTTTCTTAAGAAATAATGAAAACTCATCATATTGAATCGCATGCCAAGTCGTAAAATTTATAAACAAGAATACTGAAGAATATTGTAAATTTAAATAATGATAAAACTAAAGTATTGTATATTGTGAAATTTAGTTTGTTTTTTTTTTTACTTTCACTTTTTAATGAATATATATAGAACGTGGAAGTATTGTTTTTGTGAATTTTTTTAAAAGAAAGATGAGGATTGATTAAACCATTATTTTTTTTATTCTGTCCAGTTGATTATTATTTTTTTGGTTTGGTCCAGGATTGACAAATCCAACCCACCCTGTATTAAATAGATCTAATTGAGTTCAGCACACACCTTTAAGTATTTCTTTTTTATTATTAGCCCTATTAACAGGTCATACTGTCATTTAGTTTCAATCAATGTTATTGTTACTATTATTATCTTGTATCGTATATGTGATGTGTCACTTCTAATTAGTTTGTTTATTCCTTTGCTCTTAAAATCTTGTTGCAAACTAATGCTTTAAGGTGGGTTATCTACTTATCTAATCAATGGTATATATTATTCAGACAATTTTGTTTTCCATTACTTAGCTCCCATTTCTCTTTGCTGTTTATAAAAAATCGTCTTATCAATTGATATTTGTGTTCAATAGAACTATTATTTAGATGAACTAATAATATTAATAAATATTCTATTGCAATGTTTAATAAGCCTAGATCTGTTTTAGCAATGATGTTTTTATTATCATGCATATTCTTCGTTTTAGGCAGGTGGACATAAGCTGCAATGAAGCGTAGGATCGAAGATTCAGTTGCGAAAGTGGAGGGTCTACCTCAGCATCAGATTCAAAGATCACCTCATACGGGTAAGTTATGTTATAATTAATTATTAGATTTAGTTGTTATTATTAATTTAAACTTCAATATAAATTTATATTCATATTGACAGGTACAAGTGTAGTACAAACCAGTTTTGGAACATCCCAGTCCTTAAAAGGTGCAAGCACTGGTGAAGTTGGATCTTTGCAACAGCAGTATCCAATTCAATCTTATGTCACGATGCCTTCTATTACTACGAGTATTAAGGTATTGTTGTCAGTTTTTAATTACCTAAATTATAAACAAAATATTCGAATAACACTACTAGAATTCATAATTTGTTTTAGTTAAGTTTATTTATTAAAGCCATTGATATTAAAGTAATAATTCAATTAAATACACTTTTGTTTTATTGATATTTTTTTATTTTTGTTGTGTACTAACTTCAAACTTTTCTCATCATGAAATTTTTATTACCATATATA
>NW_027109437.1:241476-249486 GCF_000696795.3 Halyomorpha halys
TATATATTAGATAGATTTTCATTTATTCAGTATTCAATAATAATCCGATTGTCTGATGGGCTTTAATATTTTATTTTTTTACAGCCACAATCATCGGTGTTACCCGTCAGTGGTACTGCCAGTGGTCCAGGAATACTTGTACAGCAGCCTCATATTCGGCAAAATAAAGTGAGTCTTCAATATATCATTAATTATTGTCACAATTATATATATTAAATGAATACAGATCCTGCAATTTTTTGGATATAATTTGAATCCCATTTAGTTGGTAATGGGGGATGGTAAACTCATATTTGATACAAGATCTGAAGTAAAAAAAGTCACTTGCTGGACACCCGAACCTACTGGTACAAACATTACTGGCTGACAAACTAACACAAAATCGGATAGGAAGACTGAAATGTCCCTCTTACAGATTTCCAACTGTATCCACCATTTTTTCTTGATATAAAGTCATTTTTTTTTTTTTTTTTTACTTGTTTTTAATAAATATTTTGTTGGCTATAGCTCTGGAATTTATTTGGGGGGGAGGAAGGAAGATATGTTATATCAGATGCACTGTACTAAGACTGCCTTTGTTAGAAGGTTTCTCCATTGGCATTTTTATATTAATCTTCAGAGATTTTTTCTGAATTTACATTATATGCCAAGAGCATTTGTAAAATTTCACAAATAAAATATCGTAATTATAATACTTTATTTTCTTTAAAATCCTATATAGAATACAAACATTATAAATTATTTTCATGTTCTTTTACTAAGAATATGAATTAATTTGGTATTGTGATTGATCTGATTCGATATTTTTGAAGTTTTTATCAGTTAGTTAGTTGTATTCATTTTAAGTGGTTTTTCAAATAATTCATTGTAAGGATGATTACAGTTTTTCCCATTAGCCGTTTTGGACTAAGCTGTACTTGCATTATTTTAATTCTGTCAAATTCAGTTTTTGCTTACTGCTAATTTTTCACAGGTCACCACGCCTGGGACTGGTCCTCCTAACAGCAGCAGTGGAGGCGCTACTGTTGGCGCCGGCAATAACCAACAGCAATTTCAGAGGTTAAAAGTTGAAGATGCACTTTCTTATCTGGACCAAGTAAAATATAAATTCAACAATCAACCTCAAGTTTATAATGACTTTTTGGAAATTATGAAGGAATTCAAGTCACAGTGGTACGTACTTCATTTTTTGAAATTAAAATTACTACTATGTTTAAATTTATATAAATATTTAGCCATAAGATCTTTAGGGTCACTAATGTAGGTTTATTGGTAATTAATAAAAGTTATTACCTTCAGTAGCAGTATACAGAGCACATGCAACAATCAATTACATTTGCATTATACGTTTCTTCTGAGGATGTTTTATATCACAGTGTTGCCAGCTTCCTACAATCTCATACAATGTAGTTTTGATTATTTTTTATTTTTTTATCACGGAAATATTGGAATGATGATTGAATTGGTTAATAAACATTGTATTTCATAATCATGACCGTTTTTTTTTTTTCATGGTTGTAACTATAAAATTAGTGATAATAAAGTTTGCTAGTATATGATTCTAGTCTTATTCATAAGCAAGGCCTGGATTTTTATGCAGTTGCATATTGTGTTTTTGTTGCTTTTTAACCTCATATCTAGAATCTTAACAAATCGGTTTTAGAAACTATAAGGCAAGCTTATTTGGACTATTTCAGTTAAATACAAAGAAATAACCAATAATTCACTTCTAACAATAATTTTTTCCATTTCCTGAAATTTTATTTTCTCTTCATGCTGCCAATAGTTATGAAACAAATTTACACCCATCACATCTAATGTTGTAGAAAGATCATTCTCTAATTATAAAAATATTTTAAATGAAAAAAAAATGAATTTACTACAGAACTAAATTTAGAAGTACATCTGATAATAGTAATTTCTAATTCTTATTACTTTCATATTTTAAATATTGTTTCATGTTACGTTTTTTATTTATAATTTGTTTTAATTTTTTTTTTCTAATAATTTGCATTTCATTTATTTATTGTTTTATCACATTTCATTTGTTATCCTTTTTAAATCAAATTGTTATTGTTGCTAATTAGAAGTTTATATTATTTTGATATTCTAGTTTAGAAAGTGTTATATTTTGGTTTATATTTAAAAAAAATGAAATAATTTTTGGTCCATTTTTAATCCTTTCAACCAAGTTCTTTCATTATTTTGAACTTTTTGCAGGTATAGTAGCTGTCTTATTGTATATTTAAAGATATATTTTTTTTTTTAGTTGTGTATTTTATATTTCTAGTGCATAAAAAATCCAGGCCATATTTATTGATATATTTTGTTCATAAATATAATTATTTTATTTTAATTACTTTTTTTTAGTATTGATACACCTGGTGTGATTACGAGGGTTTCAAACCTTTTCAAAGGGTATCCTGAACTTATTTCTGGATTCAACACTTTCCTTCCACCAGGATACAAGATAGAAGTTCAAGCGAATGATACAGTAAGTTGGATAATATTGTCCTTATATTTCCTATCTTTGAACCTATCCCATTTTCCATTGCATAGCAATATTCAGGATAATCATTTATATTAATCCTGTTTGAAAGTTTTTCATATTAGTAAAAATCAGACTTGTGAAAACTTATAGTTCTTAAAAAATGGTCAGGCATTCGGTCAAAAAAGAACAAAATAGCTTTCGACTGTTTATTGTCTGACGTTTTGCCCCACTTTGCAGTGCTTATCAGGTCTAAAAAGAGACAAAAAACAACTAAGAACATTACAACAATAAGGTAACTTAACGTAGGATAAATATTATGTAAAAAAAATAAGTGAAAAGAAAATTATATATAAATAAAAAGAAGGAAGACATAAAATAGTGTTAATATAAAATAAATTATAGTTTGTTCTTAGTTGTTTTTGTATCTTTTTACACATGATGAAGCCCTACAAAGTAGGGCGAAACGACAGACAATAAATAGTTAAAAGCTGACCGCAACTCTGACCGTCTTCTCCATATTTTAAATTATACGGTTAACTGTTTTTGTTTGTGTATATATATATATATTTTTTTAGCTGATTCCCCGGTTTAAATGTTTTTTATTTCTTTGTGTTGGTTAAATTAAAATTATTAAATATTCAATTACTCCATTCATTTGAGATATAAATGTTTATAATTTATGAAGTTATTTTTATTTAATGTTTATCATTGTCAGTACTATAATTATGTTACTATGTTATTAGTTTTTTTATCATATGTTATATTTAATTTTTAAATACAAATCTATTGATAATTTTTACATTTATCATTCTATATTTTTGTTCTTATTGTTAGTAATTTCTTCTCTACTGGTAGATTACAAATACTAACATAAAAACAATCAGGTCTGCATTAAAATTAAATTTATGCTTGTAAAATAAATAATGTATTGACCTTTTTTTATTTTATTTTTTTTTCCTAATAAAGATTAATATTTTCTTAGGGTTACTCACTGCAAGTATCGGTTTCAAATCCCCTTGGTCATCACACAATGACTGAAATTCCCCCACTGACTCCAACTCAACCCCCCAGTGTTGTTGTTACCAATCAGCAGTCTAAAGTACCTCCAGCAGTTTACGGGTAAGTAACATCATATACATAATTAAAATTCGAAGCAATACAAATTTGAATCCAATTTAAGCACCATGTGCATTTTATATTCCTTAAAATACAGCTAGAACTTTATTTCCTGCCCATTCCTCTTAAATAGGATTTATGTTTCTACTATGTTATTCTTACTTTGAAATAAATAAAATCAATGGGCGGAGTTGTTCTACCAGAAGAGATTAGTTCATAACATTTTTGTAAATTGTGTTCTCTTGTTACAGGACATCTCCCGCAATATTGCCTAATACCAGCAAACCTCTTCCTGAACGAGGAGTAAGTGGAGGCGCCAGTGCACTACAAGTTCTAGGTTCTAGTAGCCTTCCTCCGTCACAACCAACTAATCATCAGTCTACTACGAACCAACCAGTTGAATTCAACCATGCTATCAACTATGTCAACAAAATAAAAGTAAGATTCATTTCTTGTAAAATTTTATTTAAAAAAATTAATAATTTTTGCTCTTATAAATTTTATGTTATAAAGATAATTTTAAATTACGTATTAGAGGGGAAGGGGAGGTGAAATATGCCAGTATGTGTCAGTGTCCATGAAAAGGACATGTACATCAAGGATGTAATATATAAAATGATCTACTAGAAAATATAATTAATGAAATGTTCTCTGTGACAGCCATATTTTTAATAAATATAATTTTAGTAACTTTGTATGAGCAATATACGCTTATTACTTATATTAAGCATTAAATATAATAATATATAGGTAAACATATCTTCAATTTTTTTAAGTAAAACTAAGAGGGACTAAGATCAAGTTTAAACTAAACATTCATCTTCATGTTTCTTCTGAATAAATGGTTAAAAAGAAAAAAAAAATGTATTTTTAATTGTTATTAAATCGGTTCTACAACACATGTTCAAGCTTACTTAGCTGCCAGAAGTTTTTTAGTACTACTGCCAGGTAGTTCTTCCAGTCTCATCGCATCTCCAGTTACATATTCAATCCATTGGTCTCTGTCGATCAACTCTCCTTTGCCCATGGATTACATCCACCAGTCACTTTGGGATCTCTTCTATCTGAGTCACATGCCCAGCCTCTCCCTGTCAGGATCATTTAATTATAGTCAAAACTTTTTGGGCTAGCCAAAGAGGTTGTAAACTTCTTTATTGGTCTTCTGTCTCCATCTTCCACCTATAAACACTGGTTCAAATATCAAGCTACGGACTTCCAAGCTTCTAACATCTGCAGCCATACTATCGATTCGTTCAGTAAAAAAAGTCTTAGTTGGTCGACTGCTTTGCCCATGGACTATCTCCATCATTAATCACTTTAGCATCTCCTCACTTACATCCTTACCACATGCTCAACCTTCTTGATTATTATCACTACATTTGGTCTCACCAAAGAAGTTATAAATTTCTCTATTGGGCCTCTGTCTCCATCTTCTTCCAATAAAAACTGGTCTCAAATATGTTTGGTATTCAAACTTTTGAATTTATTTAGCCATTTTTCAGATTTCTGCTCAATTTGTAAGGATAAGGACTGAGAGTTATGATTCTCCATTCGGGTGGTTTTGCACGTGATGTAGGACCCACGATATGTAAATTCAGAAACCTACTCAAAGAAACATGGCCAAACCCCACCTTTGTGTTAACATTATAATCTCTAGACCAAATTTCATTGTTGCTTCTGCTAGGAATGATATACCTCACCAATTGATATAATTTCCAACTAAATTGATGTTGTCCAGTATGCTACTAAGAGTTATAAGGATCTATTTATGATTGCTTCTAAAGGCTGGATTCTGGAATCCCTTGTCTTCTCTTGAGCCATGTTGAATAACAGTCTAGTGTAAATTTTTAATTATTAATTCTTGCTATTCTGCTTAAAGATTTGAAACAATTTCAGCTTATGTTTTAGATATAAAAAAAATTGATTAATTTTTAGCCCTATGTTCCATCTATCTTCCATCCGTCTACAAATAAAGATCAAATTGTCATTAATAAAATATTTTTGGACTGTTTGTGAATTATTTTCAAAGCAAGTTGCGTTAAATTGTTGGGTTCACTAAAGCTCTCGGACTCCGTAAGCTAATTTCTTCTATTAACATAAATATTTTTCTAATGTATTAAACGTGAGGTATCAACGGAACTATAAGTAGAGATACAGGTCTATTTCTTGAACACTGTCACATGTGTGGCTTTTTTTTTTTTTTATTTAGTTTTATTTTTTCAGTTTCTAGACCTTTCCCCTTTTTTATAATTTATTGTTTATTTATTTTGTTTTATTTAATTTTTTTTAGAATCGTTTTCAAGGACAACCTGACAAATACAAGAAATTTCTTGAAATACTACACACTTACCAAAAGGAGCAGAGAAATGTCAAAGTAAGATTGAAAACTGACTTAATTTATTTATTATTTTTTAATTTTGTTTTAGTTTGTTGATTTTGTTAGATCTAGGGTAGAAATGCCAAATATTTACTTGCTATTGTCGTAAGTAATGTGTGAAAAGAATCTTAATTGTCAGATGAATTGAGTTGTAAGTTCAACATTTAACTTAAACGTGGCGTAATTCTGTCTCTTTATAAACTTCCACATTTAATTTTTACATGTTATAATATGTTCAGTGCGCACGTTTTTTAGGATATTGTACCCTTCGGGCGCCAAAAAATTTATTCTTTAATCGTGAGTTTCATTGTACCTGTAATAAGAAATACAGTAGAGTGAGAGTTCGTTTAAATTGTTTCTTGGAAGAATATAAGAATTGTTTCAGAACAACATGTGTCTCATGACTGAACAACATAAACCCCGCACAGTATTTTGTGTTTATTCTTTTTATGAGGTTATTTCTATAATAAAAGGTCAAAAAAATAATATTAAGATTGTTTGCAGTATTTTTATTTCAAATATGGAACTTGATTTTTATTAATAAATTTTAATAGAACCAATGTTGCATTTTGTTTTAAATTAGTTGGTAAATAATTTAAAAAAAAAAGAACCTTAAATATGTTCGTGTAAATATTTATTCATATATGTGAATTGTTTTCTTTTAAATAAGAAAAAAAAGAATTAATTTATATAATTTACCCTTAATTATACAATTAATTTCAAGAATTTCTTACTGACTATATAATACCCATAAACTAAATCATACTTTTAACCCAATATTGTGGAATTATTGCTCATTTACCATACATTATAATTAATTACTGTTTACAAATAATAATAATAAAGATTAGGTATATATTATTTATTTTTTAAATAAAACATCAACAAATTCACTTATTTCTTCGGGAAACATGTCAAATAAAAACCTAATTTTTACAGTTTTCTCCCAACCCAATTCATTCTCTCAATTTGAAAACCACAGTTTTCTCAATAAATTATTGATTATTTAATTGTAATACATTATTAATAAAATATATATATTTAAAATTACAATGAACATTACAAATTACTGTCAGCAGATACTGATCTCAATCTTTCCATCATGATCATATAAAATTATATAATAAAAAGAAAAGAAAAAAATTCCTTTAAAAAAAAAGGGAACAAGGGCTTACCTTTAAAATCAGTTTAAAATACTGATTGCTTGAATACCATATACTTTAAAGGAAAACTAGCTAGTAGATTACTTATTAAAAGTAAGCTTCAAACTATATTGCGGGTAGCTTGCAATAGTTGGGCAAAAATTAGCTATAGTTGATACCAATAGTTAAAATTGCCATGGTTACGATATTTATTTATCAATGGTTCATTCATGATTAAGGATCGTATCCATGGCGATTTTAGCTATTAGTTTCAACTAAAGCTAATTTTTGCCCATCATCCTGCAATGTTGGGACGAGGAGGAAAGAGCTCATGGTTCTCAAACCCTGTGGCCCTGATGCAAGAAGCTTTTACATTTTTCCTGAAACCACGTGTGTCTTAAATATGCTTAGTAGAAATCACTTACGTATCGTGTAATTTGTTTAAGTTTGATTAGTAATTTTATTATTTATTACAATTAGCTCCAAGTTAAAATAGATGTTTATTCCTTCTTTTTTTTTTTTTTTAATTCTTTTCAAGGAGACAAGCGGGAATGCTGGAGGAGGTGGAAAACATCTAACTGAGGCAGAAGTTTACTCACAAGTAGCCCAGCTTTTCGAAAACCACGACGATCTTCTTGCTGAGTTTGGCCAGTTTCTGCCTGATGCTACTTCACATAATTCACTATCATTAGCTAACTTGGTTAGTTTTAAAATTATTTTCTGCATTAGGAAAATTTAATAATTTTATCATTATAATTAATAAAAGTTAAGGTCAGTCAGTTATCATTAAAGATGAAAGTAGATACAGTTGTTGTTGTTAATTGTTGCTTAAAGGCGTAAAACCCTCTGGTCATCAACGCCTATGGGATGATAAAAGTAAAAAA
>NW_027109437.1:249776-257962 GCF_000696795.3 Halyomorpha halys
CTCCCTGCGGCTGTTGCGGTAGGATGTCGACCATAGTAGATACAGTGTAACCTCGGTAATGCGAACTAATTGCTGCAGGAGGTGTTCGGATTAAAGTAACTATTAAGATAAATGGTTTTAAAAAATCATTGTACATAACTATTTTTATTAATTTAATTTTTTATTTTATTTTTTTTTTTTTTGGAAGGAGGGGATTTGCCAATTTAAAGTTTTAAAAAATAATCTTTTGTTAATGCAGTCAGTTTTCTTTTTTTGTATTTTTTAAATTTTACATCCCCGGTAATGCTGCCAGTTCAGATTACTGGACTGTTAGAAGAACTGAAAAAAACCAGTCAGTTACATAAAGAACATCTAAATTTTATAACAAATACAATTTTTTTTTTTTAAAACTAACACTTTGTTACTGAAGGTGACTGTCATAATTTTTAATCTAGTCTACTGACCATTTTCCCTAAAAAAGTAAAAAAAAAAATTGTAATTACCTCTTATTTTGTGAAATATCTTAAAACATTTTTTTCTAAATAAATAATTGAAATTCTATCCATTATAGTCTCAAAACCTTTTATTTCTCTTATAAGTCTGACGTTTCGGCCAATCTGGCCATCTTCAGGGACAATCTTAATACAACTTTGAAATTATATAACGTCGGACTTATAAGAGAAATAAAAGGTTTTGAGACTATATCAATAGAATTTAAATTATTTATTTTAAAAAATTTACCAGTCTCAAGAAAATATTAAGAATATAAATAAATCTTAAAACATATTCAACAAGAACAAGAAGCGTTTAGAACAATTTATAAGTAAATTTAATCAACTTTTATTTCGGCCCATTAAAGAATGTTAGAGCTCAGCAGTTCTCTTATAAATGGCAGGTAATAAAAAATATTTAAAAGTAGAATTTAAAAAAAGAAACTGTTCAAGTAATCCTAACATGGAATTTATACAATTATTGAATTCTGATAAAAATTATTAATATACAATTAAAACTAGATTTAAATTATTTTACTGAAAACTTGAGAAACTATCTGAATATTAACCATCATATTGTAATAAAATGTCTGTTAAATAGTAAATGCTTTGTATTCTATTCATCCAGTTCGCATTTTATATTTATTTTCTTCATTAGAGAATAATTATTAGAATTTTATTTTTAAAAAAAATTACAATTTGAATATATTTTTTTCTAAAAAGTTTTATGTTGATCTGTATGCAGTATTTTCTCCAATATGTTGTAAACATCTTGTAATCCAAAAATATTTAAAATAAAAACTGTTCAAGTAAACCTAACTTGGAATTTATACAGTTATTGAATTCTGATAAAAATTAAAACTAGGTTTAAAATTATTTTACTCAAAACTTGAGAAACTATCGGAATATTAATTGTTAAATTGTAATAATATATCTATGAGGTAAATGTATTGTATTCTACATATCCAGTTTGCATTTTATATTTATTTTCTTCATTAGAGAATAATTATATATTGGAATTTTATTTTTAAAAAAATTTACAATTTGGACATATTATTTTTTGGAGAATTTTTCTTTTATATATTTTTCAAAACATTGACACTATTAAATAAGTTATTTCAACTTATTTGTGTTATTCTCTCACCGCATCCCCAACCATCTTCTCATATAGATTATCCACGGTCAACTATCTTCTCACCATTACTTCTCATCATTGTAAATATCTTGAATCATTTGTAACTTAATAAATGATAAGTTTTTGTTTTGTTTTTCTTGTAGGGCAACAAGATTTCTGATAGGGTCAAGTCCACTCAAGGAGGTAAATATCACCATCATCACCACCATACAAGTAGCAATACAGGGTCGACTGCTAACAACAAGAATTCGCCACCGTCTTCGAAACCTGGTCTTGTGGGAAGTAAAAGATCTGCAACAGAGTTGTACTCTCCTTCAGTTCCCCCTTTGACTACGACGGCCTCTACCATCAAGAGGCAGAAGTTGCAGTCATCTTCGGCCCCTGGTTCTAATGCTAATATCCCTTCACTTGCCAACCATACATACTCTGAGCAGGTAATTTTGTAGAAATAGTTTTACATTTATTTGGTTTTAGTTTATTTTTATATTTGAGCCGTTTATTGGAAATATGAAGATAAGTATAACAGTAGTTCTTTAGCCGTTTAAAATGGTGTAAAAACCCACTTATCTGTCATGGTTTTTAAAGTGACCTCAGTGTTACACATTTCCCATGTTAATCGAGGGAAACATGTAAATAAACTTCAGTTTTCTTATTATTCAAATAATTTTCCAGTTTAGAAAATTTTACAAATTTGGAAAAATGCAGGGAGCAATCTTATAAATCGTCAATAATTTGATATTATACAAAATTAAGAACATTTAAACCTTTTTTTTTTTTTTAAATTCAGAAGTTTGTCTTATATTTTATTTTAAAATAGTGTTTATTACATTCCTAATTTGATATGTGATGTTGCTTTTGAAAAGATATCTATGCGACATATATGGTATACTTTTGCCTATCTCAACTAAAATTGAGTGACACAAGTGTTGTTAAATAGAAATAACTTTGTAAAAGATCAGTGATTATGGAAATAATTGGCAATATCTATTATGGGGTTAGAGTGAAACATTCACGTTGTTATAATAAATAATAAATTAAAGTATAAATCTTAAAAGTGCTTCCTATTTAAAAGTGACAATTATTCTCACAAACCGATTGAGTTATGTTATGAAAGGCACACAAAGTTCTCCACCACTGTCCGTGATAGAAGTTATGGGATGTTAGTAACCAAAAAAACTAATTTCATGGCTTCTCATGTATCTGGTACCATTATTTAAACTCTTTTAACCAGTTCACCCTATGATGAAGTTCAATATTTATCCTACAATAATTGACTAATTTTTATTTTTATCAAAATATTTATTTGAGTGTATTTTCTAATATCGTTATTTTTCTTTTAGTTTGTGCAGTTGAAGAAATGCTTGAGGAGTACAGGAGCGTACGAGTCTGTACTGAAGTGCGTGTACCTCTATAACTGTGAAGTTATTTCTCGAAGTGAATTGATCATCCTCCTAACCCCAATGCTCATTAAACATCCTGAACATTTGTCATGGCTGAAAGATACGCTCGGTGTCACCGGTGATGTACTCGCAAGTCCTGCCTCCCCTGCTCTTTCTGATCCTCCTACGAACGTTCCCCCTGTGCATCTAGCTCCTAGTGAGTCGACTACGAGTGATATTGGTAAGGATTGAAACTGATCTATTCATTTATTTCAGATTTTCTATTTTTCATGATTTTACTATTATATCATGTTAATGAAATAAAATACTTGCCTTTTGTTTTGTTAAAATGACATATTAGGTATGATATAGTAGAAATATTGGTTAATTACTTTTTGGAGGGCATCTGAAGTTTTTAATAAATCATAAAAAAATAAGTTTTTGGTTTTTGAAGAATATACTTCTAACAACGTGACTGGTCCAGCTTATCAAGTCAAATATTCTGATCATTAAAAAATGAAAATCAATCAAAATTGAGTCATTAAGTCAGAATTGCATAAATTTATTGCTATCTTCAGTAATAATTTTGTCTTAAGAGTTATTTATTGTTGTTTTATAAAAATTTGAGAAGTGGATATCAATTCAGGTTTTTTTTTTTTTTATCTCTTCATATAACTTCATCATTGGCAGTGATAGCCATGTTTATAATTTGAGATAATATTCTTTTTAATATAAAGAAGTATATAAATGGTATGTATTGATAAAAATGCTGTTACTCTCTTAACTAATATTACTTCAAAAACTATTATTATTATATAATACTTGTAAGATGCTTGGAGGAGATCTATTCAAATATTGTCAACATTGAAATTTAGGGATTAAGTCAGTTATCCTATTGTTTATACTTCCATGTTTATTCTAGTCAGTTGTTTTTGCTGGAAATTTCTATTAATTTTGTTTTATCTTGGTTGTGGTTATATTAGTGCGTAGTGTTTTTTAAAAATTAATTATAATTATTCTCCTTAACAGTTTTGTAACCAATTTTATGTTTTATAGAAAGTTATTTATATATATACATATATTTTGATAAAGATGAACTTAATGTTGTTACTAATGCTCAAGTTAATTAGTAGGCATATTTATTAAATTTTACTGTTAATATTGGTTACTTGGTACTGGAAAAAAAAAATTAAATTATTTAATTTGATTATTCCAACAAAGGATTTTGCCAACCTAAAGCAATCTTCTAACTACTTGGAAAATAAATTTATATGATATACAATAGAAATGTATAATACAAGAATATAACCTACTTGTTAGTTGGTTACAGTTAATTTTTTATTTAAAGTAATCTATAATATCTATGTAATGGCTGCTAAAGTTCTTTATGTCAGTTTAATAATTTGATTAAGGAAGGCTACATCCAATTAAAGTAAAAAAATTCTTCCTTTCATTAAACCGAATTCAGATAGTGAAGAATTATTTATCGAGAATTCAAGTAGCCTATGGAGGATTTACAAAACACTGATTGCAATGTTTCAAAAGCAATGGTTTTGGTACAGAGGATAAAAACTATTAAAAGATGCGAAATTAGAAGAGTTATGAACAAAGATTCATCTCAAACACAAGAAGAACTTGCAGAGTCTTTAGAAGTTACTAATCAAGCATTTCATTATGCCTCAAAACGAACAGACATTAAATGAAGATTTTCTACCTTTGAATAACTGCTCAAAGGCAAAACTAGTAAGTTTTTTCATTAGAATTTGACTTAGAATGAAAAGTGAATTCATTGCTGCATTACAAAGTATTCGAAATAGTTGGCTAAGTTCGACTGTGCATTAGCATCAATTATTATTGTAATGACTCCAAGTTTAATGCATTTGAGCCATACATTGGAGATGAAAAAACTGTAATATGAGCAGCGGAGACATGACAAAGTGGTTTTACAGCACAATAATGTTCAATCTCATGTCGCAGTACCTGTCGAAAACTATTTCGAAGCACTATCCTACTCATACTTGATCAATGACTCATGACTTGTTTGAACTGTGCTTCCATTCTAACTAGGTACGAATAAAGGGGGCCGATTCATGGACAATGACGCTCTATTTTTCCCTCCCCGTGAACTCCTCAGGCCTTCAAGTATAATAAATATGTTTAAATGTTGATTATATTTTTAGGTTAATTGGTTAATATTTTAACAATATGTTTTTAATTTTTTTTTTAAGTAGATTTCACCACATGCAAGAGGATTGGTGCGAGTTATTGTGCTTTACCGAAAGGAACGGCTCCTCCAAGGTGTTCTGGCAGGACTCAGCTTTGTCGCCAGGTACTGAATGATACCTGGGTTTCTTTTCCTACTTGGTCTGAAGAAGCTACTTTTGTGACATCCCGGAAGACCCAGTACGAAGAGTATATTTACAGATGTGAAGATGAAAGGTTTGAGGTAAATTAAATTTGATTTTCTTTTGTTAGTTACTCCTTTTTTTTTATTGTTAATTATATAAAAACTTTAAATATCCAATTAAAAGTTATTGCTTTTGTCATATATAGCTAGATCTTGTCATTGAATGTAATTCTGCAACTATTAAAGTTTTGGAAACTGTTCAACGGAAGATGTCGAGAATGACTCAAGACGAGCTGGTCAAATTTAGGCTCGATGACTCCTTAGGAGGCACTTCATCCACGATTCATCTGAAGGCTCTCAAAAGGTATTTAAAAATAAATATTTAAAGTTATAAGATTTTAAAGTCTGGCACACTAAAGTGGGAACTTCAGGCTTGGTAACATGTGGTTAAGAAGGGTAAGCCAAGATTTCTCAACCCTGTGCCCGCTTAAGCAAACCTTTACCATGAAAGAGTATTTGTCACTTGTGTTTACCTTCCTCTTTTCTTTTTTAAAAGATGAATTCGACTCTTCATATTTATTTCTTGATTTCTTAAATGTAAAATATTTTACCATGTCATATGTTGCGAGCAGTCATATTAAATGTTAAATGTATTAGAGCTCCTAGCGGATTTTTTGAGCAACTTTTTTTATAACTTAAAAATATTTTTGAAGGAAAGAAATTTCATGTCATTGTTTACTTTTAAGTTTTCATTAAATCAATTTATTATAACATGCCTAAATTGTGTGAAAGTTTGGCCACTGATTGACTTGTTGATCTCCTAATTTGCGAGGAAGAGAATCAAGATGTGTTAATTGACAACTGTCATTACATTATTATTATTATTATTGTCATCCATTGCTTTATTAATTATAAAAATATCCAAAACAATGCAAACACAAGCTACGAGCAAGTAACCTAACACAGCAACAAACAAAATGATGGCTAGCTCAGCTGATCTGCTGTGTGACATCATTCTCTCAACCATGATATATGTTATATCGTTTTAACATAGTAACATCAACCTAGTTGAAGGAAATATTTCTCCATTTAACATGTTAAACTAAAGATCATGAATACCCCTATATCAGCTAATCAATGCATTGTTTTACCTTAAATTTGTCAATTTCAAGCCATAAATTGAATAAGGAAAAGAATCATAAATATTCGCTTACTTACGTCTATATGTTTATAATATATAAAATTTAGTTCAAGCATTAAATTTTGTGTAACAAAAATCTAAATTTTTTTTAGAAAAATAGAAAAAGAGTTGTGCTAGAAAAAGAACTCAAAACTTAAAATTCTCTGCTATAAAATTAGTGTTATTTGAATGTATTTTTCATGAAACAAAAGATGCAACTGCTCGAAAATCCAATTTTTAGTCATTGATATTCTTGTAGATATTAATCTCTGGCAACTTTAAACGTATGAATTGAATAAATGAAACGTATGAACTAGGGATGAAATGAAACTTATTGAAATAGGATGTAGGCCTCACATTTACTCCTGTCTTCCTTTGTTCAGCTTTTTCTCACTTACCTGAATATGTATTTCCAATTTATAAAAGTTCACTTCTCATTTTAAAAAAAGTATTATTTGAATTAAAAGTTTAATTGGTTATATAGTTTTTACTAATTTTTATGCTTTATTCAGAATCTACGGTGACAAGGCAATGGATATTGTAGAAGGACTTAAAAAGAATCCAAGTGTTGCGGTTCCAGTAGTTTTGAGAAGATTAAAATCCAAAGAGATGGAGTGGAGGCAAGCTCAAAAAGTAAGTTTTTATCTCTAAATTAAATTAATTTTTTTATAATCGTTTTGCTGTTTTTTAGGTGTATACAGTTGTGTTGTATATTTGTTATCTTTTAAAAATCGAGAAACGTAAATAACATATGTTCATGATTTGTGAAAAAAAAAAAAAAGAATTAAAAATTCATATAACTTATATGTTAAAAATATAAAACATTTTCCAATTTATGAATATGTTGAAATAAACAGATATTTGATTGCTGTTTACGAAGTGATCTTAAATATTAGCTGTCTTCTTAATGAATTGATCTGAATTTCTGGAATGCAACTAGGCTTAAAAATGTTGATGTTTTTTTATCTTGTTAAAACTAAGTTTTTAAAATTTGAGAACTTTGCATTTTTTTTTTTTTTTTTATTTCAAAACTTCTAGTTTTTATGTTAATTTGTTCTTTGTTTCTTTTTTTAGGGTTTTAACAAAGTTTGGAGAGAACAGAACGAAAAATATTATTTAAAGTCTCTAGACCATCAGGGTATAAATTTTAAGCAGAATGACCTCAAAGCTCTGCGGTCTAAACCACTCTATAATGAAATAGAAACTGCATATGATGAGGTATAAATATAATTTAAATAAAAGTAATGTAGTAGTAGTAGTCATAAACTATATTAAAATTGATAAATTAGGTTTAGACTTATAATAATTTCTTTTTTTTCTTATACAGAGACAAGAACGAGATGACAACAAGACTGGCCCACATATGGTTCTGACTTATCCAGATAAAACTGCGCTAGACGATGCGGCTAATCTGTTGATACACCATGTAAAAAGGCAAACTGCTATTCATAAAACTGACAAAACGAGGATCAAACAACTTCTACGGCATTATCTGCCCGACATGTTTCATCATCGGCGGCAAGATCTTTCTGATGATGAGTTAGACTCAGGTGAGATATAATTATATACAAATATTAGGTCTGTTTATACCAGGTCATTCAAAAAGTCCTGTCGTTTTTTGGGGGGAAATTATAAATAAATAAATATTTTCAAATAATCACCTTTATTCATCAAA
>NW_027109437.1:259057-299590 GCF_000696795.3 Halyomorpha halys
ATCAAAATAAACAACGAACAAACGAAAAACGACAGGACTTTTTGAATGCCCTGGTATTAAACAAAATGTTCTATATTTATCTTGATTAAATATAGGAAGATGGTCAGGGTTGCGGTCAATAAAAGAAGAAATAGTTTATAACTATTTTAATGTCCGACGTTTCGCCCCACTTTTTAATCTCTACTTTCTTCTTCTTTGTTTTTTTTTTTTCTTATTGTTTTTGTTTTATGTATGTCTCCTGTACTTTTCAACTGTATATTTTATGTATTTTTTAAAATTTTTATTCTTACCATTGCTACTATCATTGTTTATTCAAGTTTATTTTATTTTAAAACTATTTTATATCTGTCTTCCTTCCTTTTATTTATATGTAATTTCTTATCACTTTAGTTTTACATAATATTATCCTTGCTTAGATTACCATATTGTTGTAATATTCTTAGTTGTTTGTTTTTTTTTTTGTATCTTTTTCGCCCTGATTAAGCCTTGCAAAGTGGGGTGAAAAGTAAGACATTAAAATAGTTATAATCTAATTGTTCTTTTTTTTTTTTTACCGCAATCCTGACCATCTTCTTATACTTAAGTTTTATGGTCAACTATATATACATATATTTATTTTGATTGTTTGTCATGTTTTTGTTATAGATGAAAAGGCTGATGTGGACGCCAATTGCAGAAGTAGTTTACCAAACAATTCCAAAAAAGAAGCTAACGGACCCACTAACAAGAAAGATGACATTAAAGCTGAAGTCAAAATAGAGAAGAAAGAAGTGGACGACGTGCATGGTTCACAGTCAGACCCCAACGACTCAGTAAGTTATTTTTTACTGTATGAAATTCTCAACGTAGTCTTTTTCACTGTCTTTATTCGGACCTTTCTTTCTATGTCATTTAGTAGTGCACAGTTAAAATGTCAAGTTAAAAAAGTAAGTCGTAGTTTAGATATGTCCGTATCCACGACCATTAGGCTCAAAGGGTCAGGTTACAATTTCTATCTCTACTTTGAACATTAAATGTAATAAATTTCATCAAGATGGCTAAATAAAACTATTTGATTTGTATAAAAGACAAACATATATTTTCATATACATATATATATATCCATGGACAATATATTTTGTTTAATACATTGCTGTTTTCCATTATTAGTGCCACATCTGACAAATGAAAATATTTTTTTATTTTATTTTAAATTGGACATATTCCAAAAAAAAAAAATATACTGAGGCTGAGGGCAGGGATCATCCTGAAGCAAGCTAGTAAGGCTGTCGGAAAGTTCTCCCAGTGCAATCTACTGAATACATCGAATACAGATTAAAGTGGGGCGAAACAGAAAATGAATAGTACTTTTCTATATTTTGATTTGTAAATTTCCGTAATAATTATTTAATTCAGGTTTAAGTGGGGGCTATTGTGTTCTTTTGTCATGCTAAAAGACCCTGTAAAAAATTTCATTAGTCAAAATAAAAATGTACTTTTACATATAAGATAAACATTAATTATTACCTAATTTAATAAAATAACTGTTGAAGAGACCCTTAACTCTTAAGTTCCATCTCTCTTTCTCAAAATAATTTTAATTATTTAATATATCTCCCCAATTTTTTGTCTTTGTTAAAATTTTTATTCTCACATTTTATATTTACAACTTATAACTGGATTTTCAGTGCCTGCAATACTTAGCTGTATAAAGTAAAATAAAAGAAATTTTATATAGTTTTTACTTATTCTCATATCTTGAGTATAGTTTGAAGATGACAAGGTTAAATAAAAAAATTAAATGTTAAATAAGTATGAGAATATTTATTCTTAATTATATATAATATTATATGAAGCAAACGAACAATATTGAAACGATACATTAAATTAAAACATATTAAAAACCCTTTATACATAAAAAATAATCATTTACTCAAAAAGAGTATATTATAATTTGCTATTGATATAACATTAATAAACATAGTATAGAGACTGTACATTATCCACAATATAATATAAGTGTTCTATTTATGTAAATTTTAAATGGCTTTGGATCAGATGCTCTACTGAATCCATAACAACCATTACAGAAATGCACTGGTGGCTTTCATTATATATGGATAATAAAATTATTCATTAATTTTTTATTTTTTCTTAGGATGATGAATACACCTTGTTTTATGGTAACAACCATTGGTACCTATTTCTAAGATTGCATCATATCCTTTGTGAAAGATTAGCAAAGATGGCTGAGCGATCTGCAAAAATAGCCGAAGAAGAAAACGTCAACAGTCAATTCCGGAAAGAATCAACAGCTGTGGCGCTGAGGTTGAAACCTAACGAACATTGCAATGATTGTTATGGTATGTCAGTTTAATTTTTATTTTTAGATACATGATCTGTGAGGGCTGTCTCATTTTCTTTTTAGTTTAAATATTAAAGATTGGGTTCTTTGTATGTGTATTCCTTCTTTATTATTTCTAATTGTGGGAGATTTTGATCATAGTGTAATCGAACCTCTCATTATAGTTAGCTGTGGCTCATGTATAAAGTGGTACTTTTGCTAAGTTTATTTTAGTAAAAAAGTTGCTATAACATCCCAGACATACACTTACTTGAATAAATAATTTAAATTTCCTGTAGTTTTTTGTTGAAATGTTTGCTTAAAACAGGAAGAGCGGACTTATCTAAATAATCAAGCAATATTTAAAAAGCGCCTGAAATTGAAAAACGGCATGAAACCCTCCACTCCTGCTCTTTATGGTAGCCTTACTTATCTGACTTTTTAAACAGACAATTATAGTGATAGGATGGTCACAATCTCACAGGAGAAGATCATAACGCAAAAAAAAAGGCAATCCGAACCCGCCCCAATAAGACACCTGGGGAATGACGGTCCTATATCACTTTTGAAATATTAGCTTAAAATGGAAGAAGAGAGTTTAATTAAGCAATATTTATAAAGTGCCTGAAATTAAAAAACGGCATGAAACCCTCCATATAAGATCCTATACGTAATGCTATAACATACCAGACATACACTTACTTCAATCAATAATTTAAATTTCCTGTAGTTGTTTGTTTTTGAACTAAACTTGGATTATTTGGACTCAGACTTTCTGTCTTTTTAAAACTTGCATTCAAAACAAATTTATATATATACTCAAATTTTCATTATTAACGTTTTTAAATAAATAAAAATTATATCTAACAATAGTTTTTTTGTTAAATTGAAAAATAATACAACAAAAATTGAATTTTGTTTGTTATGATCGTGTTCATTCTAGAAGGCTGTTGTTGCTTTGTGACCTTGATAAATTAATAACCATTAAATGAATTATTTCTCAAATATAATTTAATGAATTACAAAATGTGAATCATATCTAAATGGATACATAAATTATATAATTCATTTAAATACAAATAAATATTTATAATGATTTAAATTAATAAAGCAGTTTATGAATCGTAAGTAATTATTAACTTAAAATTACAGACAACAGGACTCTTTATTATTTTATTTTTTTGTTTTTACCTACTTCCTTTAGACGCCAGTTTATGGCCACAGCCAATGTTTTTAACGTGTTATCAAAATCAGTAACATAAAGTAAAATATCTTAATAATGCATTAAACAGCTGTTTAATCTTTATGCACCCTCTATTATGGTATAGCTTGACATAATGATTATTTCCAAATTGTTTTATTTTAATAAGTTGATTTATTAAGGAATACCAGGCCAGAGAGGTTTGACTACGTACGTGACTTTGGTTTGTTTGCATCTTGGACTTTTCTTTATTGTGTTAAAACTTTTTTGAATATATTTAATGAGAGAATTAAGGTCCTGTCCTCCTCATATTTATTATATCATTTTAAAAGATAATTTTTCTTTAGTGGTGAATGTTATTATTTTTAAATGCCTCTATATGTTTTTCTTTCAAAAAATTAATTTAACTAATTATTATTTAGAAAGAAAAAAATTCAAAGTAGCCGAAGAATTATTAACCTTCTTAGTTCTTAAAATGGTACTTTTTTATTATGTTTTATAAGTTTTTTTTTCCAGAAATTTACTAAGTAGTATTAATCAGGTAACAGATTAACCGAATGATATTTATTTATTGTGTGTAGTCTTTATTTGCTAGACATTTCATTTTGTATTACTTTCTCATTATCATTTTAAATAACATATTTTCTTTTAAGCTTTTCCTCAAAATTGCTTGAAGAAAATAATTTATTTTCATGTAAAGAACTTTCCTCATGAAAAGCTTTTGAAAATTCCATAATTTTATTGTGTACATTTCAATTAAGACTTGCTTTTTGTTTTCATCGTCAATATTTTGAAAAATGATAACTATGCCCAAATCATCCGAGTTGCATGCTACTGAATCTTTGTTTTCTCGGGTTAAGCTTGTAACATTAGTAAAATTTGAGCATTTTATTACAACTTAACACAGGTATTATTATTATTATTATTTATTATTAATATCATTCTTTTATTTTTTAAAATATATTTTACAATATCTTCCTTGTCTATAATATAAAAATGATATTCTTTCAAGTAGAATTATATGTTCTTTTCTTATTATATGTGCTGTTTTGTGTTGATAAATGTTAGTTGATAGTTAACATATAACCCCTGAAGTTTATTTTCCTTAAAGAGGTTATTTATTAAGTTATAATTTAGTATTCATTTCAGCATAATAATAATGCAAATAATTACAAATTTGGAATCTTTCAGTTGGTGTATTTTAACAATTATTTTGTTTCTCTAATGAAGTTTATGCTATAATTTCTCTTTCCTATTTTCTATTAATGGAAGTGTAAAAGAAATAACTTATAACTAATCAATTTAAGGGATTTCCTCATCATTAGATTAGCTTTCTTGTCACATTGATTTATTTATGTGGTGCATCAAAACAAACATTATAAAACATCTTTTGTGTTTAATATTTAATTGTAACTATATGAGTTACAATAAGCTATTTTGGTTTACATCTTTCAATACAATCTTCTGGCTAATCACTAACAGTAAGATTTATTGTCATATAATTCGGTATGCTAAGTTTTCTAAGTCTATTCAGCTTGTTCACTATTTTATTTTATATGAATCCTTTTAATTACATTTTCTCGAAATTATCCTTTCCGCAGAAATTTCTATTGGGTAGGTAATTGCCTACATTTCATGGTTAATGATTTATCATTCGAAAAAAACAATTTTTTTTTTTCGAAATCGTTATCTTATGTTAAGTTAAAAAAATATTTTTTTAAAAATATTTTGATGATATGATGTTAATAATTGATAAAGAGATAATGGTGACAATTGATCATCCTGGTAAAGGATTAGTAATATTAGGTGGTGTAATTCGTTTTTTCAATTTTTCCAAAATTGTGATTTTCTGACTAGTACTGTTTCTGCCATAAATCCTTCGATTTTAATTTTTGGTTGACTGAAAAGAGTGGAATACATTTTTTTAATACATATGATAGAAAGAGAATTTTTTATTTGTTAGTGAAATCACATTCAAAATTTGTTTAATTCATAACTCCAAATTGGTATAGATAGTGAGTGCCAAAGATATATACTTATTTTTATGAACCAATTTAGGTTTTTGTAGCTAATAAGTTTACAGTTGCATTGTTTTTCCGCGTCATGAGAGACCTGTGCTCAAGTTTTAAGTTTCATTTTCTAATCTTCCTTTTTTTTTTATTTATTTATTTTTTAAAATTATTATTTCTTTGTATGGGACATATCTTTTTAGTGGCTTTATTATTGATTAACCATTTTATTTAAAGAATATCCTCGGATAGATTGATAATTTTTTCTTCATTAGATAATGAAATATTTTTAATTTTGGCATTTCATGCTTTAAATGTTTTTTATTTGTATTGTATTGTGTGTAAATAAGTTGTTGCTTTCTTTCCCTCTATAATTTTATTTTAGAACTAGTTTGAAACTTTACTTTATAATTCTTTTTTATTTTATTTTTTATTTGATGTATGATTAAAGCTTGAGATGGATGTTTACTTTTTAATTAGCTCTCGCTATATATATTAAATCTTTATTTTAATGTTAACCCTCATTTGATGAAGTAATTAATTATAAAGTTATATTCGGTATTTAAAATAATTACTTCTTTTAAATTTATTTTTGCAAAGTTATCATGTTAAAAAATAATTTTATCGATAAGTATTTATTATGAATATATTGCAATAATGCAAAACTCCACAATTACCTACTCCTAATTACTCTATAGATATGGATGTTTAAACTACTCTTCTAGATATTTTAATATTAATGCAAGTTAATCTTTTCTGTTTCTCTCTATGCTCCCTAACCATCCCTTTCAAAAAATCATAACATTAGAAATAGGTCATAGGATAAATGTTTAGAAGGTTACCTAAAGTGGAGGTTATGAGGCCAGATAAGAAGTGATAACATTTCTAGCAGGTTATGCTCTAGTAAGTGGTTACCCTTCAGTGATAACATTTGTTGGAGGTTATCCTGATAAGAGGTTACCTCCAAAGTGGTGGGAATAGAGTCAACAGTCCCTCTTCGATAAAAGGCATGTATTATTACCAAAATATCTGTCAGGTGATAGTATTACGGAGTTTTACAAAGGTGTTATTTATTTTTTACTGAGAAGTACATTATATTTTAAAATATTTTTTTATTTGATGTATTTTCAGTAATCAGATTATATATTTATACATAGCATATCTTTGCTTTGATAGTGATACATCTGACAAAAAAACAAGTTTTCATTTTTATTTATCAATTTATATATTTCATAGATTTGAGTTCCATTGTGATAACCTCTCTTGCATAGAGATAGTTTAGAGGCAGATCAGTCTATAGTACTTACTTAAAAACATATTCAGTTCAAAATTTGCTTCTTGTTAGTCATGCCGCTATCAAAGCAAAGTAGCAAATAAAGATGTGTTAATTAAGACAATGTTGATTTACCTGTCTTATGATTTAAAAAAAAAAAAAAAAACCAAAAACAATGAATTCCTAGAATAATACAAAACAGCACAGCAATAGTTTCTTATTTCTTATTCAGTTTTAGCTTATTTTTCAAGTTTTTAATAAGGAACAAAAATATATTTGAAAAGCCTCAAAAAAGAACAGAAAATTATGTTAGCGGATCTTTGTTTTGTATATTCGTTAATTTCTGTTTTTAATCTTTTTTTATTTTCATTTAATCAGTAGCATGCCACTTATTGCAACAAATTTTATAAGTATTTTTTTGATTGACAATACTGAATACCAAGTTTTTGTTAACACACTATAGGCGGTACAGGTTATATATCACCATTGCCCTTCCGTCTTCGTCTTTTGATTATTTTGTTTTAAATTTTATGGTTTATACTGAAATGTTAACTTACATCGCTATGATTAAATTAAATGTTCATGCAATCAAAACTACTTTTTGTCCCTTTCCTGTGGTATAGTCTGTATCCTACCTATGCTCTTTATAATAAGGGTGGGTTATTGACCAAGAAGCCAAACTAGAAAAAATGCTAAATAGTTGTTATTTATTCATTAAGTTGGGAGGACGCTTTTCCGAAAATGATCGAAAAGGAAAGTTGTGATGTTGATTTCAACTTAGCATAGAAAATTATTAGAGGTTTAGTCAATTGTTATGAATTAAGAAATTTTTTTTTTTTACCTATCTCCTTTCAAGATCATTTATTCGTTTAGAATTCTATATCTTTCACTATTATTAACATCTCTTTTTCCCCAGTGTAGATATAGAAATTGGATATAGAAAAAATTTATTTTGTCGCATTAATTATAATGTTCATGATTGTCTGGTGGTTACTACTTTTAAACCTAACTTTTTTTTCCTTCAGAGATAATCACAGTTATACTTTAAGCAAAAAAAAAATTAGATCCAATAAACAACATTCTTTATAAAGGAAAACTATTATTTGTCTAGTGTAACCATCGTAAATAAGGTGGATGTGCCCATGCACTTTAGCTCTTAACCACTAGTAGTTGGGTATGTAGACCATCGCTTTTGTCCAGTATTCGTATAACTGTGCTAAATTAATATCGATTGTAAAACATGTGATTGTTTTTAAGTTTAATTTAGGTATATTTCTGGCTTTGAAATAACGGGGTGGAGTAATCCTTATTTTATTTTGATGGATTTTGTAACAACAGATTAAGGATTCTAAACCTTTCTTCAATGAATGGTGAGTTGAGTCATAGAGAAAGAGGGTGATGCCGAAATTTCTCAGACCCACCTTATTTCATGATGGCTCTTATAGGTTTTTTTTCTCGTACATTTGTTTCTCGTCTATTCGCATCCTGTTGTAAAAATAAATACAACTACTAACCTGTCAGTTGTATTGATCATGTTTTTTTTTTTAAATATCTATTTAGCATTACCATTTCACTCATTCGTTACCACTTTTTGATATTTAATGAATTTTTCATTATTTTATACAAAAAAAAAAATACAACGAAAAACAAAAAAACATTGGAATGCATCTACTATGTGCGCCATAATACATTTCCGATGTATTATAAAAACCTCCTGCTTATAGTGTGTTAATTGTATTATTTGTTTGGTTATGGAATTTTTAAGTTCCTCCATGGAAAGAAGTTAAGTTTTATAGAACAAAAAAAAAAAAAAAAATTCATCAGTTTGTATTGAAAACTGTGAATTTTTTTTTTTTCTTGAGACGAATTCTAAAAAAAATTTTTTTTAGGAGCTTAATGTTTGCCTGAAGAGGTCACGAAACATGTCTGGCAAATAAAGACTGCTAAATAATTATTGTTGATTGACCTGTTCTGTAGCCTGTTATATACAGGTAAATATAAAGTTTTATCTTTAAATCACACTTAAACTCTGTTTTTCGCTTAGTTCGCTTTAATTAATGTGAACTTTGTTATCGCTGTATGTCAGAGCTATAAAATTGCCCCCCGAAGGAGCTCTAAAACAAGGACATATGAGATCAAGTTTAAGTGTGGTGGTAATTATTGGTTAGTCGGAACTAAGATTAGTTCTCAAAATAAAAGTTCATGAACCTGACCAATACCCTAACTTTGATTGATTTTATTTATTTTTTTTAATAACTTACAGTAATAAATTATTTGAAGATCAAATCCAAGTTAAAATATTGAGTTTGATTAAAATAATCTGGCAGTCTGATTATAAATTTGCATTAAAAGAAATGCACATGTGAACATTTAATTATTCAATTATTATATTAATATTATAAGTATGTACAGTATTCTTGTTCTTAGGTCTTCTTAAAACAGTAGTTCCCAACTTGTTAAAGTCTGCAGACCACTTAGCTGGAAATTGTGTTACTTAAATGTGCATTTTAATGAACTTTATTAATGCATTTTCCTGTTAAAACCTTTCAAATAACACTCTACTTCAAGGAAGGCAAAAAATTAAACAGTTCCAAAAATAAGTCCCATGGGACTCTTCCTTCCGCAACCCACTGTCAAGGTTGTTGTAGACCATCAGTTGGGAACCACTGACGTAAAATAAAAACTGTTATTTTAATGTTACATTGTGTTGTTTTTTTGTTTTTTTTTTATGTTTTTCCTTTATCATTTGTACTCACTCCCTTCCATCATCCTTAAAGTATCCTATTTATTTTTCTGTTTCCTAAATAAACTATCTATTATTTTTCCTTAAGTTAAATCCTTTTTCAGCCTCGAATTATTTTCGGCATACTGATAGAGGATAATTTTTATGTTATTTTTTATGCTTGGAACCACAAACTTCCAGATATATTATGGTTTACCCTTACGGCAAAGAATTGTTCCTATACTGTTGACAGTAAAGGTATTAGTCATGATTGAAATAAGAAATGCCTTTCTCGTCCATGTTTTCTAACTAAGTTCTAGAAGCTTAAAGTTGTGCTTGTAGGTTTTCACTTAGTTCATTCTGATCTTTCTTTTAAAGTTTATCCTTCTATCCTAAATGTAAGAATGGTTTGGTTTTTTAAATTGAAATCTCTAACAAATCTTTCTCAAAGTTCGAATAGTTAAACATTTTCTTTCCTTATTTATTGATTCCCAGCGTTACTGTTCAACAGGAACCTAGTTCCTCTGATCACCATCCCCTACTATCTCCTATCCTGGGCAAGCACCCACCATATTTTTCAAGATTTCCTTCGACTAGGGCAGGTTATAAATAGTAATATTTATTTTTCTTCAATTTTCTAGTAAATGTTCTAATTAAATTTAGATTTATTGAGCTATATGTTATATATTAATCAAATATATAATATGTGTTCATATATGATCCTTTATTTCGTATTCATTACATGTTTACATTCCAGGGTTTATTCTCCTTCCACATTTTTAGAACAACACATTGCTGAAATAAACAAATTTTTCTCTCATAATACATACATACATCTAATTTCATTTTTTTTTTTACAATTTTTGCCTATTATATTTCGAATCAAAATCATTCATCTTCCATCTTTTTTACTTTTGAAAATGGTGAGGAATAATAAACCCTGCAACAGTAGAAGAAATATGCTTTATTATGTTGTTCTTTTCCGACAGGGGCGATGGTAGAAGCGAGGCAACGTGCCTGTCTACCAACCCAAAGGTTTGAGTTTGAGTCCCCGGCCTTACCAGGGTTATTTCAATCATAACATACAAAATTCTGTCGGTTCATCAGTCTGTCGCATCATTCCTTTAAATTTCCTGTTGGAAGGTAAAAATTGTCTAAAAACGCGGATAGGCCTGTACTTATCTGCGTCTTACCACCTCCCTACTCCTATTTCCCACCATCCATGGGACCTCCATTTGGCATTAAATCATGGAGGGGGAAGTGATATGTGTTGCTTGAGGATCTCTGCTGCCAGTCCTTGACTCATCATCCAGTACTCGTAGGAGAATAACATTATTATCAAAATGTTTTTGGCTGTTGACGCTGATCCACAAGCGTAATTAAACTTGTTTCTGTTTTCCTGGATGCGGAGATAGGAGAAAAACAAATCATCCATACTTTTATTAACTGCTAAGGACACTAGGCACAATGCTGTAATATCTAGTTTGAACCTATACTAGTAGACTCTGAAACTACCTTGTCCAGTTAGCAACCAGGTGAGGTATTAATCAACCTCTCTGTGTTCCCTATCCACCAACGGTTAAAGATAGGGAATCAGTCTGTATGTGTGTGTTTTTTTAAAGAGGGTTGGTGGAAATCTTCAAAAGTCACGGATAGGCCCGTAGCTATCCTGTTCTTCCCACTCAAAGAGACCACTGTTAGGCATTACTGTGTGGCTGAATGCTGCCTCATGATAATGTTAGCATGGTCATTTATCAGTCACATATTGATTCTTCTTCTCTTCAATTTTCAACCTCCTCAGGGGAGCTGTTGCAAATTCCTTCACCGCTGCCCAATATTGACTCTCCATATGATTTCTCCAGTTCACCTGTTTCTTCTCCAAAGCACACACATACAAGCAAAGAATACCTGCTTCACTTTGAATGCAGGGCAGATCCTAAGCAAAACGTCTGTGTCCAGCCAGCAGTTGAAAGACATAAAAATTTACCTCACCAAATAGGCAACTATTCCGTGAACAAACATCTTGGCCCACCTTGAATCTGCAGCCACCCATCGCTGTTGCCATCGAATGTGTTATTTACCATTCTTTGCATGCGTATGGCGTGTGTGTCCCCAGTCTGGACCTTTTTGTTAAATGTGCTGCCGTCTGGTTTTTAGCCAAAGTGCACAATGTTGGTTCTTGTAAATAAAGTGATTGAACTGTTTAAAAGTTAATTTAAATTTGGGTTGTGTAATTCTTCTTTATTAGCCATGCAATCTGAATTACAATAACTTTGAAGTGGTTAAGGGGGGGGAAGTTCTTTAAACATAAAAATTCACGATTTAAGAAACTTTATTCAAACCCTTCTAGACTGGTTTTGTACCTAATCCTTTTAGCTCAATTAAGTCAACAGTGGTTGCTTAAATGCACATGACTGCATACCAGCTGTTTATTTTAAGTAATATTAAAAATTAAATTTCTAAGAAAGTACAGGTTCTAAATACTTACCAGAAATATGAATCTTTGTTTTAGGTACAATGCTGGAGATGGTGAAGTCAGTGTTGGATTGTTCGATGGATCCTAACACTTATGAAGATACTCTGCGAAACATGTTTGGCATCCATGCGTACATAGGGTTTACACTCGACAGGATAGTATCATATGCTGTGAGACAGGTTAGTTAATTTTGTATTAATACTATATAATAGTATACTTTATTTGACATTTTGTAGAATGATTCCCATCTTCAGAACTAAATAACAATTTCAAACACAAATTATCATAGTAATCACATATAAAAAATAACATAATTAAATTGTTAAAATGATGTATTGTAATACAATAAATTAAGATAAGAAAACTATGGTTCGGGTTAGGGTCGATAAAAACAATTAAGAAATAGCTAAAACTATTATATAATTTTTTCACCTTCCAACCTTCACACTTTTATAAAATTTATTTGAGATTAAAATATTTTATTTATTTTTTTTTTTTTTTACCATCGCCCAGGCCAACTCCTGATTTAAATGTGGTCAACCATCTATATATAAATGTGTGTGTATAAATTTCTTGATATTATTTTTGTTATCTTGTAATCAACATGAGGAGGCCCCTCTGGATATTTTCTAGTCGGACCATATAGAATTGACAAATCATAATAACGAGATAAATATTGCACCGTAACCTTAAAGTATCACAGGTAGAAAAAGGTAATACTCAACCTGATTTATGTTTTTTCCATACGTAAAGCAACCATTAATTTATTGTTTTTATTCTGTTTAGAGGGATTGGAAACAAAAAATGTTAGCTTGACAGATCAAAATTTTCCGTTACATGTTTGATTAAAAATTATATTTAAAAATAATCTTTGAGTTAAAAAACATAGTTATTATCATTCTATTTTGATTAAAATCACTTTTTGTGATATTAAGATGGTGCTAATGTCTTAGTTGTAATATAATTGTTATAGAATGATTTTTTTTTTTTTTTTTTAATATATATTATTTATAGTTCAGAAGATAGGGGATAACAAAATGTTTAATAGGAAAAAAAAAACATTCTGATAACATTAATGTGGTGGTCTAACTCCCTTTTATTTTTTGATATAGCTATCATTTTCTTTTTCACAAATTCTATATACTGTATTTTATACTCGATCAAATTGTTTATAGGTACAATCCCTAGTTTCCGAAGAAGCTTGCTGTGAGATGTGGGACACGTATCAGAAGATGAAAGTCCAGGGTGGTGCAGGGGGTAAACTGTCGACTGCCGAATTGAGGTCTCAAGAGGAAGCCATGTACCACAAACAGGCCCTCGCTAACCTACCTGATTCGGCACTTGACAACTTTTATAAAATTTATATAGTAAGTATATATTTCAATTCACTTGAGAAAAAAAATTATCAGTGTAAGTAAAAGTAGCCAATCGCAGTGTAGCTTTAAACTTTATATACAGTTAAAGAAGAGCTATATGATTCAGTTGTCCGATATGTTTTAGGAATTTATTTATTTATTCATTAATAGTTATCAGATTAAAAATAAAATAAATTTATTCTGAACTATTTAGAATTGGCTTCAAAATTTTTGTTAGTAAAGATGTAGTTTTTTTTTTGTTTTTTTTTTTAGGCACTTCAAAGTTATTTTATAAAATAACAATAATCATTACCTTGATGATAATTTGAAGACTATTAGGAAAAAGGTGTTCAAAATATTTGAATAAAAAAAAAAAATGAAATTGTTTGATTTTTTTGTAGTCAAATGAGGGAGTTCAAAATTATTATTTTTATGTCTTGACTATTGTTTTTCTCCTTAATTTCAAGAAAGCTTTTTTTTTTTTTTTTTTTTTTTTTTTTTTTTTTTTTTTTTTTTTTTTTTCTCTCCCTTTATAGGTATTTTCGAGAAGACAGGTATAAAACCTTTTCTTTTCTTCCCTCTCCTCCGCTTGTTTGAATCATAAGCATAAGGGGCTTTTCTTTATTTATTTTTTCCCAAAAATTAAACATATATTGTAACATACCCTCTTATTGATTTTATGCCGTTAAATAATCTAATTTCTAATAGTTCAGAAAAATTGTAACATCCCTTCTGTGGATTGACTTGCCCTAAATATAGTAATAATCGTTTTATTTATTATGTGTTATTTTTTACATTTTTGCATATTAGATATAACATATATTTTTCCTTCTCGTTTATTTCAGTATAAGAAGGAATGCAAAGTTACCATTGAATTGATGGATACCGAAGGCGAAGAAGAGGACTCTAAACCGGCTGAAGAAGGAAAATGGAGCCAGCATGACGATGGCCCTGTAATTTAACATTTTTACTCTTAAATGCATGATTGGTTATATCAGTGCTGTACCTATCTGTGTTATATTTTTACACAAATAGTTTGGGACTATTTATATTTATATATATATTTTTTTCTCTTGAAATTTATCACGATGTAGATACTAGGTAAATTTATTTTTTGTCTTCAGTAACAATGTTCTGTGATATTAGCTGTAATACGTTATGGTTTAGTTTAAGGCAGGTTAAGTATATTTAATTAGTGGAACTTATTTGTGATTTTTGAATTTCTCGGATTTCGTTTTAGTTATTAAAATAAAAAAACTTAATTTATTATCTGTATTACGTTTTACCCCCCTAAAATGTGATGAGTCCTGCTCAACATAACAGGAATTATGAATTGTATGACGCAAAGTAAAAAGATACCATGACTCTGTGATTTCTGACTACATAAATTAACAATTATTTTTTGTATATATTTAAATGTTTTTTTAATTTTATGCTTCAAATTTATTTAAACTACTATGATCGTTTTAAGTAATTTTTTTTTGCCCAATTTTGTTGATTCATATCGGTTTACTTAGTTACCTTACGTGTGATGACTAAAACATTTTTAATAACAAATACTTTGTTCAAAAATAGACCTCAAACTATTCCATCAGATCATAAATTGGTAATTTTCCTAATTTTATATCATTTTTGTTTTAGCAAAATATTCAGTCTTGTTTATAAGGTGAAAACCAATTATAACACTGTAATAAGTCAATTCTTTATAGTTTGAAAATTATTTCTTTTTAAAATTCTGAATAATGGGTACAATTAAAAATTATCAATTTTTATTCAAGGAAAAATCAATCCTCTATTATCGTTCAAAAAATGCATACATAGATTTTTAAATCTTGTTTAACTTATTAAATAACATTTTTTTTATGAATTATTCGATCTTTCATTGAATTTTATATTTCTGAACAAATATAATAAATATGTTCTGCAGTTAAATATTTTGTATATAATCCATTTTTAATGTTTTTATGATGATCTAAGCTGCTTCCAGAAACTGTACATTATCTGTATATATAGTTATACTCTTACGTTGTGACAAAATACAATTATAAGACAAAATACTACTAAAATATACTAATTTTTTTATTCTATTTTAGTAATGTGTTAATGCAATCGCCCTGTTTTCCTATCAATTGTTTTTGGCAAATACTTTCTTTCGTTATTCTTATTGTGAGCATTGTTTTTTTTTTTTTTTCATTCTCCCTGGGATAAATTAATAGTCATTTTAATTGATAATAAGTACATAGTTCGATCATTAATATACATAATATTTTTGTCTGTGATCATCGTTATTTTTAAAGTTGGCAAAATAACTGAAGGTAAAATGTTTTTAACTTCTTTTTAATGTCCTGTCTGGAGTTAAATTAAAAAGTTGTTAAAAATACTTCTCGTTTGCCTTGTTTTTTATTATTCATAACTTTATTGGTATTTGTAGATACACCGCCATATGTGTATGTGATATTATGTATTTAAATTATAAGAATTTTGTTGAGACTCTTCAATAAAATACTTGAACATTTTTTTGAACCTTCCACACCTGTATTCAAGAAAGACAGCATGAAAAGCAAGAAATTGAAAAATAAAAACTAAATTCTTAAATTTATTCATAAAACAATCATATCATTAGATAATATTGTGATTCTTCGATAAGTATTTGTTTTTTATTGAAGAATTCAATGCAAAGATATATATATATTCCCCACACCACATTTACATTTATTGACATAGTGACAGAAAAATACTCTTACCTATATTTTTCCAGCTAATTTTCTTTATTTGGACCAGATGTTAATACATACATCACAGGAATTCAAGTGCAGAATTAAAAAATCTGATCAATCATTTGCAAGCTTTGTTAAATGATATAAGAAACATTTCAGTTTTAATGGTTTAAGTACACTTCACAGTTTCAATAAAATAATTTTCTTCAAATATGGTTAACTTCTCATTAGATTTCTGTTAAATTTGTAGGTTGTTGTTTTTTTTAAAAGCCTAATGAATGTAGAAAGTTTTTCTTAATTATTAATACTCACTTATTTAAAGACGGTGCGGTATGTTAGCCCAATTTTAAAGTTTATCCTATAGCATTATTTAAATTATATTAGATATGTAGTATTTTCAGTATATCGTTTAAAAAAAACGATAGTCTGAATTAATCGAGTAAGTTCTTAGACCATTTATAAAATAGAAATCCATATGATATACCATTTTTTATAAGTTTTCTGCGCCGAATAATCAATTTTCTTCTTATGTTTATATTATTCTACAGTTATGGCTTTATACCCATCTCTCCTCCGACACTGAGATATTTATACTGTTAATGTGTTTGTATAATCACAAATACATACACTGTTAAGTATTTTCATTATATTATTAAATATTATCAGTATTAAGATGTTCTGTTCTTCTACAACTGAAACAGTGATGTATAAACAACAATGCTGACCAGAAACAAACTGACAAAGTTGTATATACAATCCAGAAAGTGTTACTAACTGACAATCAGTGATTATTCGTTCAATCTTCAGCTACGTTTTTATGAGTAGTGAACTTTTCCAAAGTTCTTATTATCAAACCACAAAGTTTACATTGTAGATAAAGAAGCCATCATAAACAAAAGAATTATCTGCTGATTAAGTGAGAAATATTTTTAACCATTACATAAAAAAAGAAGTTTATGAACAAAAGTCATTGTATAATAATGAATCGAATGCCAGAGCTGAAATATACTTCTCTTGTCAAGAACTGTGCATGATTCAATATAAACTTTTGTTCTTGATGCTCTATTATTTTTTGAATTCCAAGCGCTTGAGTAATTTTCATCTGGTCGGTAATATTGCTACTGTGAAGTTTATTTCAATATAAAATTATATACCATATTTTCCTTTAAGAAGAAAGCAACTACAATGCATTTGTTACAGTTTTTGTAAACTAAATAATTCAACGCATCAAATTAATTCTAAATATTAAACTGTAGAAGAAAACATTGAAGAATAAGGATATTTTATATTAAAGCTCGATGTCATTTGAATGCCTGTTTCAAGAGAAAAGCTGATTGACTTAATTGTCCCGAGCTTATACAGATTAATCTTAATCCACAATGGAATCCTAAAGCACTATTTTTTTTATGAATCTTGGACTATTGAAATGCAATCAATAGAATAAAAATCACACTGGATCGTCTGTTTCACTGCTTATAAGCAAGGAACGTTCAGTGAACGAAACAGTCGATTTTATAAATAAAATTGGCTAGCTTGAATCTCCTTGGTTTTAACCTCTATTTGACCACGTATATCAGTCTCCACATAATGCACCATCCACTACCAGTATTTAGAAATAATGTATAAACAAAAAATAATAATAGATTCAAGAAACAAACCACCAAATAATAACATTATGATTAATTTGACAATGATTTTTAGGTTCTCAGTGCTGAGGACAGGGAGAGATGGGGAAAAGCCGTTTTTCTCAAGAGGAATGTGAAGGATTGGGAAAGGAAAAACAAAGAAAAGCAAAGGCTTAAGGAAAAAGAAAGGACAAATAGGTTTGTTTATTTTACTTTTAGTAAGGTTGCTATTGATACACGGAATATACTTTCTTTTTTTTATATATATTAAAAACAAACCCAAATCATTAAGTAGTAACAAAATCGTTCCCATTTTGGATTTCTTTTATAGACAATTATTTATATTTTCTCTTTAGTACCCCATCCAGGACTAAATCTTGACACCTAACCCCACAGCAGATCCTTAGTTTATCATAAATGCACAATTATTTTCAACATTTTCCTTTATTGATATTGATAAAGTTGTTAAACAAACATCTTATCTATAAACTTATTTATGGAAATTGAATACGATAGGTTTTCTAAAATATGAACTAAAAATTGTGATGTTAATTAGGAAACCTTTAAAAAGTTGAGTACTACCAATCTAAACTGAATGAAACATGTAGATCAAATTTATTACATTCAAAAACACTGAATAATGTTCTATTTATGTAGATGTATAGTATAAGTATAGATAAAAAAAAATTAAAGCAATCCGTTCTAACCTAATACAAAAAAAAATGTACTGATATAAGCTCTATAAAATAAAAGTTTTTGCAGTAAATAAAACAAATAATGTAATACAAGTCCATCACACTTATCGTAAATATTTATTTTGATGTAATCTCTTCAATTAGTTCAAAAAAGAAATTAATGATTTACTTAGTTTCGCATTTTATTTGAAGAAGTTTATTATAACTTACACTTGAGTTTAGTAACTGTATTTTTTTTTTTTTTTATTAGATAACAGGTAAGTATTGCAAATACTTGTACTGTTATATAGCAGGGGTCAGGGGTATTCATGATCTTTAGTTTTAACATGTTGAAGCGTGTTATGGAGTAATATTTCCTTCTTTTACCATGTTAAAATGATATAACATATAACATGGTTGAGAGTCTGTTAAATAGATAATAACGTCACGCAACAGACCAGTTGAGCTCATCTCCATTTTGTTTGATGTGTTAGGTTACTTCCTCGTAGTTTGTGTTGTTTTTTGTATTAGTATTGTTTTGAATGTTTCTATACCTAATAAAGCAATGGATGACAATAATAATAATGTAATGACAGTTGTCTTAGTTCACCTTGATTCTCTTCCTCACAAGTTAGAAGATCAACAGGACACTCAGTAGCCAACTTATACAACTTCCACTTTTCACTCAATTTAACCATGTTGTAATAAATTATTTTAATCAAAACTTAGAAATAAACAGTAACATAAAGTTTTGGAAGAAAATTTTATAAAACAAGTTGCTCAGAAAATTCGCTAGGAGCTCTTATTCATTTGACATGACTTAAAATAGGGCTGCTTACAATCCTATGCTTATAACATTTTACATTTAACACATCATGAATACCCCAGTATTGTAATACAAATATCTATACAATATGAGGCTAATTGTGGCTATCTTTCCTCTCTTGATTCTAGTTACTGAATTCATGATAGCCATTAATCTGGTATGTATTAAGTTATGTATGAAGATCGGTTAATTGAATCCTTAATCGTTTTTAAATTAAATGTTTAAATAAATTAATTAGTATCCAGGTTGTCTAAAAAAATCTTTATTATTTCTTTACAAGTCCATCGTTTACAACAGTTAGTAATAGGGTATTCATGATGTGTTAAATGTAAAATGTTTTACCATGTTAAATGTTATAAGTATAGGATTGTGAGCAGCCATATTTAAAGTCATATTAAATGTGTAAGTGATCCTAGCGGATTTTCTGAGCAACTTAACTTGTTTTATAACCTTTCTTTCCAAAGTTTTAATTAAAGTAATTTATTACTTACAACGTGCCTAAATTAAGTGAAAAGTGGAAGTTGTGTAAATGTTTGTCTACTAAGTGCCTTGATGAACTTCTAACTTGTGAGGAAGAGAATCAAGATGAGCTAATTGACAACTGGCATTACATTATTATTATTATTATTATTATTATTGTCATCCATTACTTTATTAGTTATAAAAACAATCCAAACACAAACAACAAGCAAGTAATATGTAAAATACTACATTGCTTTTTGTTAAATGTTATATCATTTTAACATGGTAGGAGAAGGAAATATTTCTCCATTATACATTCAGTTTTAACAATTTTAACCAACATTATTACTAATAATTCAGCATACCTTAAATATAAATTTGCCCCTCACATTCAATTATTTAAAAACTTTTTGTAAGCTATTCTGCCCAAGTCATTAATATCAGTCAAATCACCCTTTGAAGCGATAAAAAAATAGGGATTGATATTAATTAAATAAGTCAATTATAACCTTGACCTGAGTGTATAGAAGGTTAAAAATAATGTGTTGATAAGAAATTAATAATAGTGTTAAGTTGATCTGTAGTCAGAAGTTTTAAAAACTAATGAAATTGTGATAAAATAGCTAATTAGATTTGAGGATGGCCGAAACGTTGAACTTATAAAGAAATAATAAACAGTATTTTGAGGCTTAACTTGGATAATAATTAATATATGTAAACATAAACACACCAGTCTCAAGAAGTTTAAAAGATAATGCATTGTTGCGTGATACTCAGGCCAAGAGGAAAAAAACACAATGAACCGAAAACAAACAAAGATTTTTTATTGTAGTACAAAATTAGCCAAAAGTATGTGCACCTCACCTTTTTTTTCATTTTACACTCCTCTCCAGGGAAACATTGTTCACGAATGGGCTGTTCAAATCAATCGGTTATCTATCATTTCTCTCCTCACAAACAACAACACAAATGTTGTTTGTTTTATATTTACAAAATATTTATTTTTATTGTTTCTGTATCATGAAGGCATTTTCGAGGTGAAATCCAAAAACAAAAAACAGACTTATATTAAATTTTTTCGATAATTTTCTCAACATTTAAAAAGTATGCTTATCTGATTATAAAGGCCTAGAGGTATTAGCACAGTAGTTTTATCAATTGATGTCATTTACCTGCATGTTCTATCATATTTATTTTTTATGTACATTAGAAACTTAGGTACTTCTTAAAATAGCTTTCTGTATTAAAAAAAAAAAAATTGAAGAACATATTTTTTAACAATATAAATTTTTGCAGTGGTGAAAACAACAAGCTAGCTGATCACGATGGCAAATGTTTACTTCAAGACGAAGACATGGTTATATTCTCATATAAGGATAGATTACTGTATAAATCTAAAGCTCTGACAAGGGCTAGACTTGTAAGTACTAAAAAATCTGTTTCATTTAGTGTATTTTAATTGTGTTTGTGTATCAACTGATCAGAGACCTGATGCAATGTGTATCAACTCTTAATAAGAGGCCTGGTGCAATGCTTATTCAGTTTGGTTATTTTGTTTCTACTCAAGGAGCTGTCCAAATATCCATAGGACATTAATATATTATAATATCTTAATATGTGCTGATTCACATTTGCTTAATTGCGTGCATGTGCAAGCGCATAGATGGATGGATATTTGGATTGCTGGTATAAGCTCATCTAAATTTATAGCCTAACTGTTACTTTGAGTTGATTTTTTTGTTTGTTTGATGTTAATTTGTTTTATTAATTTTCAAAATTGACAATGATTCAATTTTTGTAACAGAGTCATAACAGAGTTAGCCGACGCATGCTGGAACGTGTCCAGAGGTGGCACGAGAGGTGGGCTAGGGAGAACGTAAGCCCGCCAACTGAGGAGCGAAGTCGTGCCTGGTTCCTTGGGAAAGTAGAAGGAATTAGACCCGGTCTTGTTACAACTTCACGATCTGATAATTCACTGTCGCGGCCACCTTACAGGCCGTACAACAGGTACTCCGTCCTGGCTAGGTAATGCTAATGCGGTTGAAACGTCTCAAGATCCCTCAAGTTTTTGTTATGGTATTCTGTCTTTCTTTTATTAATGTATATAGGTATATATGAGTGAAACAAAACAAAATAATTATTGATGGTTAAAACTTGTATATATTTTTTTTAAATGTTCAGTTTTTGTTTGATTTTTTTTGTATGTATATCAATTTATTTATTTTGTAAGTAAACAAATTGTGAATTTATGTATTATAAATATGTAAAGTTTATTTAGATTATGATGGTTTACAGTCCTAAAGAGTTCTTGCTGATAGTATATCAGACTTTTAGCTTAAGATTTTTTTTCTTACCGTCGGTCTTCCCCCGATATGATTAAAACATTAGATCTGCTATGACGAAGTATGAATCATGATATGATATTTTAAAAGTTTATGGCACCGGATCGCCGATATTTTGATGTAAAACTATAAGCAATATGAATTTATAACAATAAAAGGAACTTGGAAAGGACTGTGTAGAGTACAATGTGTAAATATATATTATCTAAGTGACACTAAGAGTCTCTTCTCTGGGAGAAGCCTGTGTGAGCAATGTTTTTGAATATACGAGTTGAGGAGTTTTACTTCTTATAGATTTGATATCTCAGGTTATTTGTTATATTTTTTATATTTAAAAAAATAAAATAAAGATAATCAATTGTGGGAGGGTTCTTAATGATATTTCTATGCTCATTGGTCACACAAGCGCCCCCCCGATCCAGAAACCTTCAAACAACTCGTCTGTATATTTGCATATATATATATTTATATATATACATATACACCATAAAAGAGTGATATATAGAGTTATATTTCGGCACGTGAGCATGTGTATGTATTGTATCAATATTTATTCATGAAATTGTAGTCGATTGTAGATATTGATTGGTTCATTTAAATTGTAAGTTGTAAAAAGTATTCTTAACGGCTTCCTAAGTCGTGGGCAATTTTGTTACTTTTTGACATGTTATTTATTTTACATTTGTATATTATATATATCTGTTGTGAAATGGTAGACTATTTAGGTGTTTGTAAATATATATATATATAAATAAACTTATATATATATTTTTAAGATCACAGAGAAATAAAATGTATAAAATTAGTGATATGTTAATAGTGTTAATTATATGAATACGTTTTATACCTTGTGCCGCTCATTAAACCAGTATACATTCCTATTAGAAAACTTTAAAATTGATAAATTACTCAGAATCTGGGATTATTGTATGATATTTAATTTCTGTTGTACTTTCAAAGAGAAGTTATAAAGCTCGGTAAATGTTTCCATAAGTAGTCATAAATCAGGAGCTAAATTGTTTTCTTTTAAATAGTAATTGTTAATTCCGTTACATTGGATAGCCCAAAGTGGGATTTAGATATTAATGGCAGAAACTTAATAAATATTACATTACTAGTGCTTGTGCTTTCTTAAAACATCTACCGCAGCATTGTTTTTAGAATTCTTTCGTTAGGTTTATAACAAGATGTATTTATTGTATAGAACTGTCGAAGAAGTACAAATATATGTATTTATGGTTTGTTATATTTTTTTCTTTTATTTTTTTAAAAAAAATTTAAAAATAAAAATCGAACAATCAGGGAAGTGTATCTAGAGCGGTGCCCTAGTCAGATTTTAAAAGGGCCCTCCCCTGTAAATATTTAAAAAAAAAAATTGTACTAACTTTAGCCGATAAGAATAATTTTTAAGCAATAGATTTTTTAAATAAATATTTTTCTAATTTTCATGTTTATACCTACGACTTTCCTCAATATTGTCTTGTCAGCTTTACGATAAATAGTTGGTGTCAAGATTCTGCATTAGTGTTGAACATTTTAATGCCATGCTGATATACACATCCGCAGTATTTAACAATATTGAACTCTTACCATCAGAGTGTCCTAGAGCTTTATAGTCCGGACAATTGGGCTCAAAATAAGAATTTACCTGGAAAGTTTTCATAATTTACAACGCCATGTTTGAGGGCATAGAGCATAAACTGGAGGTTTACTTCCTTTCCATAAAATACAAGCTTAAAATATATTTTTTCGGTGTTTCTCCCAAAATTTGAAAATCATGCATTAAAAAAAAAAAAATTAACCCATATACGAAATGAAAAAAAAAAATAGTTAATTTCTTATATTTTTGTACTCGTTAAATTGTTTTCATCTCTGTATCCAATCTTAATTTAATAGGAATCTCTCTGAAATATTTTATCAAAGTTCTGAAAAAACTAATTAACTTCTGGTTTGTAGGGTGCTAATTTAAGGTTTTAAACTTAGCCTCCTTAATTTTTTTTCATAAATTAAAAAAAAATTCTAAAACTTATAAAATATGCATTATTCAAACGGCTTCAGTTGTATATAATTAAACACGAAAATTACAATTTTAATCCTGATAATGAAAAGATGGTTGGGGAATGCGGTCAGAATATAACACCAATAAGTTGAAATAACTTATTTGTGTTATATTCTGACTTCAAGTTGAAATAACTTACTTGTGTTATTATTTTGACCGCAAGTTGAAATAACTTATTTGTGTTATATTCTGACCGCACCCCCGGCCATCTTCTCATATATTTAATCCTTATAGTTTTCAAGATACTAGCAAAAAAATTATTTGGATAGTTTTATTTTTCTTTGTGAAAAAAAATTGGTGATGTCAAAGTTTTAAATCATATAAGTATAAAAATGTAGTGAATTTGTCCTAGTTTAGTTTACTATAGATTGATGTTTTTATTAAATTGTTGTGTTTTCATGTTATAGGAGCTAAACGGAAAAGATTGATTTTTTTTTTTTAGTTTATTTTTACATCCAGTAAAATGTTAAGTTTACATAATTTAGGGAGAAGAGCTAGGTCCGTTTCATTTAAACTAGTATGGCACTACAGTTTAACGAAAAGCGTGTTTTCTGGCTACAGCACAAAGGATGCCTGATCGAGTATACAGCCATCAGTGGTGAAAACTGAATTGTTCGCCTGTTGAAGAGATAGAAAATATTGAATAAATAAAGGTTTGCTGGTATTTTATTATTAAAATTGAATAAATTATACTCATTAAGTATAAAGCTAGAGATAACATGGGGTTCTTGTGGGTTTTTTTCTTGATATTTACATAAAAACACATCTAGTAATCTGGATTTTCTCTTTAAGAAGTCTGGTGAGTCAATTCATAAAAACATTTTTGAGGCTAATAACTTCCAGTTGTATGAAATTTGTATTAAATTATCGTAACATGGTACAACGTTTCGGGACCACTGTCCCATATTCATGTACTTTAAACCTCATAATTTCATATAGTAAATCATGAGGTTTATTCTTGGAATGGCTGTGCTAAGGAGAAGGGAAGATGCACAAATAAGTTATGGTAGAAAAGAGAAAACAGTGTAAAGTGTGACATGATTTCCTTTATGAAATTATGAGGTTTAAAGTACATGAATATAGGACAGTGGTTCCGAAACGTTGTACCATGTTATGATAATTTAATACAAATTTCATTCAACTGGAAGTTATTAACCTCAAACATTTTTTTATGAACATCTAGTAAATTTGATGGTGGATTACAATGGTATGATAGAGGTTTATAGAGAAACCACCTATATGCAGCATTCTTATAACATATCTATATTAGCAGGTCTTGAGGTCATCTTTTCAGGTACCTGGGAGGATTGACAGAAATGGGAGAGGGAGCAAGGTTAGAAACTAGTAGTTAGGGAGTTTGGAGGAATTGTTTGATAGGGAACAGGCTGTCCATAGCTCAGGTGGTTGAGGCACAGGTCTCCTAGGAACTGTGCCAGTTTTGAATCTGGCCTGGGGTATTGATTTTGCTGTGGCAGTCCCATGGAATGGAGGCTTAACCTGCTACCATGGTTATAACCAGATAACCCTACTTTGTCAGAAATGAAAAAAAAAGTTACTTTGGGAGCATTAAGGTATGTCTTTATAGATGAATTTATTTGTGACAAAGAAAGGAGCATTGAAGGATTTTGGTTTGTAAGTTGGGTGGTTAGAGAGTTTATAATGGAAGGAATGATATGTGGTTCTGGCTAGATTAGTTACATATTGAACTTTAAGGTCTTTATGGGTGAATTTATTTGTGACAAAGTAGGAAGCATTGAAGGATTTTGGATTGTAAGTTAGGTGGTTAGAGTTTATAATGGAATTGATATGTGGTTCTGGCTAGATTAGTTACATATTGAACATTAAGGTCTTTATGGATGAATTTATTTGTGACAAAGTAAGAAGCATTGAAGGATTTTGGATTGTAAGAGGTTGTATAAATAGTGGTAAAAGAGAAATAATTTGACTGTGATTTTTAATGTATTTTTGACATATTAGATATAAATGTTTTGACCTGGGCAGAATAGCCTGTATGGAGTTTTTTAAAATGGTTAAATGTCATGTCTCATAGTAAATTAAGTAGATTGTCCCTGAAGATGGCCGAAACGTTGGACGTGTAAATGAAATAAATGTTTTGAGACTATAATTTGGATAGTGTTTTTGAATTATTTAGTAAAAAATTGCCAGTCTCAAGAAAGAATTTTAAGATTATAAATAAATACTAAATTTTGTTTATGACAAATTAAGAAGAATTGAGGATTTTGGGTGGTTAGAGAGTTCATAATAGGAGTATTCATGATCTTTAGTTTAACATGTTAAAGCGTGTTAAATGGAAAAAAATTGCCTTTTGCCGTGGTAAAACGAAATAACACGTAACATGGCTGAGAGTCTGTTAAATGGAGAATGACGTCACACAATAGACCAGTTTTGCTTGTTGTGTCAGGTTAGTTCTTTCGTGTTTGTGCTAGTTATTATTTCATACCCCTGTAATTAAATCACAATGGATAACTTTAATAATACAACGGAGAAAAAAAAACAGAAGAGGTATTAGCAGACCGCCTTGTTTTGGAGCGATTTGAATTTGAAAAGGAAAGGATTGCGGAGGGGCTGAAGCTTCGTAAAAACAAAATTGAATTAAAACTAGAGCTTTTAAAGAAGTCCGATTGACAAAATAATTGAACTTATTGATTTCATGTCAAATCAACACATTTCAAATACTTTTTTATTTCATAATCTAATAAAATTTGACTCACTCTAGGCATGTTGTAATAAATTACTTAAATCAAAACCGAAGTAAACAATAACATGAGGCTCTGGAAGGAAAGGTTATAAACATAAAGGCTTATAGAAGTTGCTCAGAAAATCCACTAGGAAATCTTATGGATTTAACGTTTAACATGACTTCAAATAGGGCTGCTCACAATCCTATAGTTATAACATTTAACATGGTAAAACATTTTACATTTAACACAACATCATGATTACCCCTAATGAAAAGATTGATATCTGGACCCTGCTTCATAATAAAGTACAAACTAATACCCTTAGTATTGTAGATTTATCTTAATTCAAATACACAGACTTGTACAATAATAACTTGTACTTTAGTATTTTTTAATTCCTGTAATACCACTAACAGTCATCCCTATCATGAAAAAATAAGTATTAGTATTATTACCACACTATTTTCTACACTTGTACTATCAACTAATACTATTAGCTTTCATTATGAAACAGAGCCCTGGTTGGGGTTAGATCTGTTGGATTTGAACATCAAGGTCTTTATGGATTATTTTGTTTGTGAAAAAGTAAGGGATGGTTTGTACAGGAAGATGGTCAGGGTTTTGGATTATAAGTTGGGTGGTTAGAGAGTTTATAATTGAAGGGTTCTGGTTCGGGCTAGATAGGTTACATATGGGACGTAAAGGTTCTTGTAGATGATTTTATTAGGCAAATCAAGGAGTAATTAAGTGTTGTATTAGTCGCAATTGACGTGCAGTTTTCAGTTTTTTCATCATAAACTTAATAGAAGAAGGAGAATTATTTTTTTCTTGAAGAAGTTTGTCGGGGGGTGCGGTCAGCAAAGAACAACATAAACAAAACCATATTTATTTATTCTATGCCTGGTTTTGTTTATTTATGTTGTTCTTTGCTGACCGCACCCCCCGACAAACTTCTTCAAGCATTAATCTATGGTCAACTATCTACACCTCCTCATTGAGAATTATTTTTATTGCTAAAGTAAGACGGGGATTCATCAGATAAGTCTTATCCTCTTTGATATTATATGTCAGGATTTAAATTAGGAATGTTTAAAAATTGTACCTCTAAAGGTAGAGGTACATTTTTTAAGACGATCGCTAAGCTGAGGTGAATTCGCTAACGCGCGAGCAAGTGAATGGGTTGCTTGGCTGGTACTAGTCCCGTGACGTTTGGTTTATTATTTATACTAAGTTTTTTTAAATAAAATTTTTACTTTCATTTGCATGTATATGGGAAGGGAAAATATAGCTATAGTGAAAAATTTGTAATTCTCTTTTTCGCTCACGTTTTGAAGTCCTTTGAATCTCGTAAAATGATAGTGTGTGTATATAGCCTAGCGAAAAACACGATGAGTCATACAAATTTAAGGCGTATATGCCAGCAACTTAATCGATCGGAAGTGGCACTTTATAGAATCGATTTTTCTAATTTTATTGATTTTGTCAAAAACTTTTTTGAAGGTGCCAAGCCGTTGACAATTCGCGTATGTGAATGGGTTGCTTTACTTGGCCGCTATAGCCTGAATTTGTTGTCGAGAGTCGGTTTTTGGACACAGATAAAAGGTTAACATAGGTTTAAGGTTTGATAGTTGTTATAATAAGTTTCATATTTTATCTCATTTATTAATATTTAATTTCATTTATTCTTTTAATTTTTTATTGTAATATAAATAATATAATCGCAGTGCAATGGGTGAAACCACTTGTACTGTTTGTCCCTCTGAGGAACTAGTAGGTAGATGGTACACTCGGATGGTTCCTTTGTCGACCTATTAAGGGGCCTCTACATGTTGGCCAAGCCATGGCGAACTCAGACATACGCGACCATGTGGATGGGTAGCTTGGCTCGTTGCCGAGCCGTCCAGAGTCTGTTTTTGGACACATATCAAAGGGGTTCGTGAGAGCGCTCGTGTAGCATCTCCACCATTGTTCTTTGTCTAGTTGCAACTGAGAGCTGTCACTTTTCATATGTTGTTTAAGTACACAATATGCACTAAAATAACATATTTCTTAAATAAATACATCGTTTAATAACATTTATAAACAATTGAAATTCTTACAATAAATTAAAAATGACTTGCACCACTTTCAGTCCCACATGTTGAAATAGTTAATACAATACGTTAACTTCAATAACACAATACCCAATAGGTTAATTCTTTATACGGGAAGAAGAATAAACGTATTAGTATATCTTTACAATTTAATCTTCCATTGTAAACATTTTTTACAAGATTATATATACAACCGCACAATTATGAACGTTAAAATAAAAGATGAATTCAATTAATTTTTATTTAATTTTAAGCTTATCTAGTCCTATTTTTGTGTATTGTTGTCATCCACCATCTTCTTTGTCGTATTTTACGTTTTCTTTTGTAATAAAAATAATATAATCCCAGGGCAATTGCTGAAATCACTTCAACATCCTCCATGTTTGCCTCTCTGAATAACACTGACATGTGGATGGTCCGCACTTTGTTTGTCGAGCATTTGTACGAACCTCCGATCCGTGGTGAGCGGACAACATGTGGATCCACCTTTATAAGTCTCCGAGTGGCCAATTGGTAGATCCGTCTTAGAAATATATTTGTGATATGTTTAATGGAAAATGTAACTGATATATTTACTTACAATGGACTGGGATTTTAAAATATACAATCCCGAGTTCATTTAAGGTTAAGAGATGAATTATTATTAATTAATATATAGGGAGATGGTCAGGGTTGCGGTCAAAAGAGAAATAAAAATAGTTAACAACTAATATTAATTAAGAGTTAGATATTGAATCTTAAGATCAGGAAAATTATGCAAATGTTTATAACACGAAGAGCACATTTATCTGTTCTAAAGTTATTTTGCAAGACGGATATGTTTTAATTTTTTACGCTTATTTGTATTTTATGTTTCGCGCAAACAGCTATTAGTTCGTTAATATCTTTTGTAAAATATTTTCTTCAGCTGTGATATTTCTTGCTCAAAGCCTCAGACAACTCTCGTCGAGGCCTATAGCCTAAAGGCTATCTTCTAGATGCAGAAGAAAAGTGATAATAAACTCCACTATTCAACTTTAATAATTATTAGAGACTTTTAAATTAGCCATTTACTTTTTTTACTTTCATTGCCTCACTTATAGATATAAGTATATGTTAGTCTTAAGTTTTTCTTGTATTTGTTTTTTCTTGCTTACATGTATAAGATATATTTTAATGTAATTAGATTGTATTATTTTATTTTATTTTTTTTTAGATGTTTTCAATAAAGATCGTTTCATTTATTACAAGATTTTTTTCTCAAAATACATTTTGTTAACTAAAAAACTTCTCAACATACAGAAGAATGAGATAAACGGAGTTAACTTCTCCCTCAACATTTATCTCAAATTCTTTTTCTGAAACATATCTTGTAATAAAATGTTAACTTATCTGTTATTGAATTTGTTGTCAACTGCCAAAAGTAATTAAATCAATTTTATTATTAATTTTGTGTACTACAATGTATGTATACAGTACTTAACGAAGTACCTACTTGTACCTGTTCTTGTATTGCATTGATTTTGTACCAAAGAATTATGTTAATATTTTTGATCTAGGAAAAGATGTTGTGAAGCAGTAAATATTAGGTTAAGACAGAAATATTTTTATTATATATAAGTATATTATGTATGTATATACATATATAAATCAACATGGTTGTGTGCTCATATCAACTTATGTAAATAGGCATGTATTATTTTTTTTTATTTTGCTTTTTAGAAGAATTGTGTGAACTATTATTATTTTTTTTTTTATTGGAAGAAGATAGTCGGGGTGGCAGTCTATAAATATAAATGAATACCTTTATTGACGCCTCCAGGACTATCTTCCTTCAATTTTTTTTTTAATACTAAGAGATATTTTTTATAATTTTCATCCTGTTTAATTTTGTTGTTAATATATGTTTAATATTATGGATCCATTTATTTATTTTTTGCCCACTTCATTTTATCTTTTTTTTTTTTAATTACCATTTCCAATCCTCAAATATATATATATATATATATATATATATATATATAAATCAATTTCCAAAGTCATTAAAGCTGGAAAATTTTATATTGTGATAGGAGATAATTAGATAACAGGAGTTGAATCAATCAGACTGGGAACTGTTAAACTCACCATAGTTCTTACTCTCCTATTATATTAGGGGTATTCATGATGTGTTGAATGCACAAGATCTCCTAGCGGATATTCTTATCAAGTTGTTTTATAACCTTTCCTTCCAAAACTTCATGTTATTGTTTACTAATAAGTTTTGATTAAAGTAATTAATTACAACATGCCTAAATTAAGTGAAAAGTGAAAGTTTGACTACTGAGTGTCTTGTCGATCTGACTTGTGAGGAAGAGAATCAAGATGAGCTAATTGAGGTTTTTTGCTTGACGCCATTTTCTATTTAACAGACACTCAACTATTTTAAATGTTATATTGCTCTAGCATGCTAAAAGAAGGAAATATTTCTACTATTAACAGGTTAAACATGATCATGAATACCCCTAATATAAAAATTTCCTGGTAGAATTGACCAGAGTTGCCCACACTGCCTCAGTTTTTTCATCCCGCGTCACTCAATTTACTCCTGTATATATTTTTTACTTGAGCTGTAGATCGTCGGTGAAGAAGTTCAACTTCAAAAGAATTCAATTTTAAGTTGAAGAAGTTAAAAGATGTGATGTTCGATACTCATTGATTGTCAATTGCTGTTAAATAATGCTTCATAGGTAAATGAATGTGTTCAGAAACCCTTGTCTGCGCATAGAGTGACTTTTTGAAATTTGAATCTGGGAAGTGATCTTATTTCTTCCCCCTCTACTCAGTACCCTCCCAATACTTCAAATCATTAAAGATTGGATCAATAAACAAGTGTAAATTTGTATTAGAAGAAGGTAGTTGACCGCATGATAACCATACGGCCCATAAAGGTATCAAAATAATAACAAAAAACTTTTTATTGTTAACCAACGTTTTGCCCCACTTTGCTGGGCTTCACCAGGGTTAAATAAGTAAGCAAGATACAAACATTTTAAAAACATTCGTACATTAAAAATAAAAAAACATTTCAAAACAATTTTTAAGTGTATAAAGTATATAAAAAAACTAAAAATAATAACAATATGAGGAAATATACATTTTGGTAGACTGGAGACAAGTTGTTAATAAATATAACCAGAGACCTGTTTCATAATGAAAGCCAATAGTATTAGTCCATAAATACAAGTTTACAAACTATAAAGAACATGCACGAATAACTTTTGTTACATGATGGGGACGACTATTAGTCATATTACATGAATTTAAAAGTAAAAAATTATCTGGAAGAATTGTATAAGCCAGTGAAATCGTACGTACCAAATAAAAACTATAAGATCAATAGTATTTGTTTGTACTTTATTATGAAACGAGACCCTGGTGTAATATAAGTTCTCAATATCAATCTAGACCCATAAATTTTAGGTTATTACTCATTAAAACTAGTTTTAAATATGGTAGAGAGCAAGATGTATAAGTGGTGAAGATATGATATAGCTGAGCTATAGTAATATGTAAAAGGGGATTGTGAGAAATCGGATAAAAATGAACAATATTCATAAAGACTGGGATAGCAATTTTTTCGATAGAATCGACCGATCGGAACTGCAACTTTAAAGAATCGATTTTCTCAAAAATGGCTCTAACGATTTTGATTAAACCCGGTACGTCAATGTACAATTGAATGTTCTTTAATAGCAAATAGGTCTGACCTCGATTGAAATAGTTTTACATGGCTTGAATGACGAATGTTAGAAAAATCTGCCTCTAAAATACCTTTCATATTGATTTTATGCTGGATTTTGCGTTTAACACTTGCCACAAATGTTTGCAACATAAAGGAAGCAACAAAAGTATACACACGCTTGTTTTGTTCTTTTGATTTGTTTCGACTATTAAATTCGATGTAATTTATTTTCATTATAGCGGATGTTGGGCACTCGCCGCGAATCGGAGACTTGTACAAATGGTCGGTAAACAAAGGAACCGTCCAAGCGGACCATCCACATACTAGTGTTTTTCAGAAAGGCAAGCATGGCGGACGTACAAGTGGTTTCAGCCATTGCATTGGGATTATATTATTTTTATTAAAATAAAATGAGATTAAATATAAAACTTATTGTAACAACTAACAAACAAACACGTTTAACTTCCTAACAGCTCTTAGTTGCCACTAAACAAAGAACAATGGTAGAGATCCTACACAAGCGCCCTAACGAACCCCCTTTGATCTGTGTCCAAAAACCGACTCTTGACGGATCGGCAACAAACTTAGGCCAACTCGAAGCAGCCAATAATTACAACCAATCGGTTGGGTTACTTGCCAAATTTACCTACTTCTATCAAAAGGGTTCCGCAACCTAATATTGGTTTATTGAGTAAGATCATTCATTTCCGTGTGTTGTATAAATAAAAAAAAAATGGACTGTATATATTAAAGTAACCTCCAGCACTAATGATCTATAAATAAAAGGACCCACCAATAGTGCTCTTGGTGCTGAGGATGGAGGAAACCAGAGGGACACACTATCATTCTGTACTTTTATTCATTTCACTGTATTCTGAACCTTATTACTTTAAGGTACTATATTCTTAACCTTAGTACCTTTTTTTTTTTCAGTGGAAAAGAAAAAGAAGAAACCGCTTACTTTTGTAGCGACTCCGCTACTATTTACTGAACAATGCTCTGACTATCCCTACCTAGCACTACCCAGCTGCCGCAACAAGAACTACTATAGTCGTTAGATATGAAATGTTGAAATGAATAAACATGAAACGTATTTCTTGTAAATACTTTGAGTGTACAAATAAATAACCATGTTATATATTGTTATATTCCTAAATGTCCTACTTGAATCAATAAAGATTACAAATGAATCTTCTGATCCACTAAAAGCTAACGTCTTACACTAGCATCTCTCGATGGCGTTTAATAGCCCAGAAAGTTGGCTAAGCACCAACTTGGCAAACCTAGGGGTGAATTTCCCTTTGAGGAAACCACATCTTTAGAGAGTAATGAGTAACAGTATATATAGTGGATCAGTACATTTTAGTGCTATTTTTGGGATGTATATTGGAGTTTTATTGCACTCTGACTTCTCTGAGGCTCTCCTTCCTGAACCTTTTCCCTCTTTCGTTAAGAGCTTTAGCTAGTTCCTTTAGGATTTGGTATCCCCTTCACGACCATAGGCTAGTTCCCTACGTTCTGTAGTTTCCTTCCTGCGAGGATTTACGGCTAGTTCCCGTAAAACTCATCCTGTCATTTCATTTATTAACAAGCTACTTAACCTAATTAACACGCATTGTCGAGGACTTCAGAAATAGAGTTACCTCTCATCTTCAATTGGAGTCAGAACTAATCAACTATTCACAGTCACCTCAACAGTATTATACGCACGCCAATTCGACAACGGTCGGCGCTGACTGACTGATTGACCAGCATGCATTTTGGACGTGCCCTATGGTATAAACTTTAACGTCCATCTTTGGTCATATCGTGTTGGGTTCGTTTAAAATAAATTAAAATGTTAAAATAAAAACAATTTCAAAGATAGTGGCTCTTAGACAAGACAGCTGCCTATCATACATAAAAGGAATGAACTCTCTCCTCCTTCTTGAGAGTATTTTATCTGCTTTTAAGTTCCACAAATAAGGTTCTTTATTAATTTGGTAAGCTATGATATTAGTTTTTTATCCCCTCAAATTTTGAGGTCATCACCTAGGTAAATATTAGATTTACTATTTATCTTTGTTTACCTAATCATTCTACGTCCTACTTTTCTGTTATATTTCTATATACTGTGAGCAATAAATTAGCGAAACTACAATAGAAAAAGAAAATAATTTCAAGCATATATAAAAACTTTGCTGATACTATTATAATATGATTATTTTAAGAGATGGAAGAGCCTTCTTTATTTCGACCTTTAGATTCTTTTCTGAATCAACACACAATTGATTCAATTTACTACTGAATCAATTTTACAAAATAATAAATATAAACAAAATTAAACTTATTAAAGATGGCAACATTACTAGCTTGTGTAATGGTCCTTACTGTGTAGTTATAATACAGATTTAAGTTAAGTTAAACATAAAAACTAACCTCATGTTTTCACTAAATCTGATATAACACCATTTTTTCGTCGAGTGTATCTCAATTTACTATTATACATTAATCATCGAAATAAACGCACTTTTTTATCTATTTTGTTTTTTTTTAATGAGAAAGATTTTGAGGTATTTTGATAATTTTATATTTATTACTGTCTACTTATGGTATTTTGAACTAAGTACTTTTTATACCTCTTTGGCCTAGAAACTGACTAACACGCTTAACCTTACTGAAATTACCTTTTATTAAGTTGTCACGTGTAGTTTATGTTTATCGTGTATATATATTTTTCTATAGAGAGATATAATAGTTAACTAAAATGCCTATTTATAATTTTAAGAAAATAACAGTCGTCCCGACTGCCAAAGTAAGAGTTTTAACTTGTTTATTTAGTTCTTGTCTGTTTTTCTAGTTATATTTATACATGATTTGCAAGACTTCATACCTTATTTCGTTATTTTCAGGATTTTATTGACATAATATTGTCTAAAACTCAGAGGAAAACACCTACTGTTGTACATAAACATTACAAAATATCAAGAATTCGTTCATTTTATATGAGAAAAATTAAATTTACCCAACAAAATTTTCATGACAGGCTTTCTATGATCATCCAAGAATTTCCTAAACTTGATGTAAGAATATTTTCACATTTTTAAATTTATTAACTTTGGTAGCGAAATATTAATGTTCTCTTGTTTATTTCAGAGTGTCCATCCCTTCTTTGCAGATTTAATGAATGTCCTGTATGACAAAGATCATTACAAATTAGCTTTAGGTCAATTAAACCAAGCAAGGCATTTAATTGATAAGTAAGTTTTCTTTTCTTTTGTATCAATTATCTTTTCTGTCGTTTCTTTTCAACTTCGACTAAAATATTTTATATACTTTAACAAGGGAAGTATACATTGTCCAACAATATTAAAATAAAGTTTTCAACGATTTATTTAAACATTATAAATCGCATTAAGTTAGTTGCAATATGAGTTGTAAGATTGTAGTTAAGATATGGTTCATTCTCTACTAGTGCTACAATTTCTACAACAAAAAAAATATTCTAATTAATATTAATAATAATAATTCCAATTAATATTCTAACAGTCTTAATATCTCAAAAATTACCAAACTGTATGATTAAAAGTAATAACTTTGTAAAAAGCCAACTCCTTGGACAGGAGCTGTTTGTAGGAATCCTTGAGAATGACCTGAGAGGTCGAAACGTCGGATGTTAAAAAAGAATAAAGTTGAGAGAAAAAGGATCAAAATTGTTTTAAAAAGAAACTAAACCACTCTCAAACAACTACATTAATAAAAAATAAATCTAAAACTTATTTATTTGTACCGATGTTTCGACCTGAATTTCAGTCACTTTGAACGGAATCTTCGCTTAAGTCAGCCCGATGAATGAATGGCTGAAATTTAGGTCGAGACATCAGCCCAAATATATAAGTTTTGTTTATTTGTATATCTTAGCTGACAGTTCCCCCTGACCATCTCATATTATTGCTTTATTCAGATCACAATTATCGATAACCACTCACATTGCTCACTTCTAAGGGATAATCAAACCCTTTATTTATTTATTTTTCTATAATATCTTATTTTTTAATTATTTAAATTTTATCTTTGGCTTAAATAAGAAGCTGAGCCTTTTATTCTGATTTTTCTAATCTTTTAACAAATTAGATATGACTGTGAACAATATGTTTTAGATTTATCACTTCTTTGCTTTGACACATCTCACTAAAATAAATAAGGTTAGATTTCCTTTTGAATTGGATGTATTCCAAAGAAAGCAACGTTAACTTGGACATACCCTTTACTGAGGCCATTCTATAGAATTTTCGAAAACTAGCCCGGCTTTATTGATCAACAAAGTAATCCCAGTCTATATTACAATTTATAGAAAATGTAAAATACAAAATTTTAAAAAATAATTTTTTTGTCAGGTATATGGAGTGATATATTGAGTTAATATAACTTAACTAACGTGTCCAGTTAACACAGTACTAGTTCTGTATGTTAGTGCCTTTTGTTTAAAATATTTATTTAACTTATAAATTGGTAATGAAATATTTATTGATTTAAATTTATCAATCGAAGCATTTTTAGGATTGAAAATTAAACCTTAAAAATAATACAGTGTAATCTGGGTTATCCAAATAAATTGCTGCATGGGGGTGTTCGGATCAGAAAGTATTAGGAAAAAATTCAACAATATGAATATACATAAATATATTTATTTATTTAAATATTATAATTTTATTGGAATATATAAATATATGTAATATATAATTTATTGGAAATTTGACAGTAAAAATTGTTTTCTATTACATCTCTAGTAATGCTAAATGATGATGTAATTTGTTAAAACTATAAGATTGTTCATTTGTAAGTAAAAAAAAGTATGAATAAAAAAAACTCTATTTAAAACTTGATCAAAAAATGAATTCTACTTATTCATATTTAGTTATACAACAAAATTTGTTATATACATATTTACACTGTTAATTAAATTAGTTTTACTAAATGAAATGATTTATACAACAGATATTATGTATTTCTTATTCCAACCTAATATATTATGAACACTTACTTCTGCAAGGAATGAGATAACCTGATACGTAAACTGTAAATATTTCCTCTTTCGATTTTCATGGTGATTTTAGTAACTTTCCTATAGATGGGGAAGTTAAAGATGTCCTTTACACATGTGCACTTTTATTTGAAAACAAGTGTGTTATTGCTTACTGAGTTTTTCAGAAAAGTAACCTTTTTTTATGCCAATTCAGATTACTGGAATTTATAAAGTACTGAAGTTAAGATTACAGAGATTATACACTGTATTCCTTTGACAAAACATGACAAGTATCGGTTATTAATTTATCATCTATACTTGCCCATGCTCAGAGGAGAAGGAGGTGAGTTAAAGTAAAAAATATAATCGCAAAAGGAAAAAAAAACAAAACAATAAAGAATAAATTGCTCTGTAGGCACCACATTATTTTTTCCCTTGGAAATAACGAAAATTCTGAAACGATGACTTCAATATACCCACAATATAACTACAGTATACCCCTATTTAAACAATTATTGAATTATGACCACTGGCGAATACCTTTACATTTAGATTACAGAAAACCTAGTGGCGATACCTACCCATCTGTGGAATTATCGTAATATTCAGTGAACAAAAAAAAAAAAAAAGTAAATTAACAAGTTCAAAGCAATGTCTGTCTATGCATAAGAAAGAACAGCAGAACTATATGTTATTATAACAAGTTGAATTAATTTTAATTGTTTAATTATTTTTCAGTGTTGGAAAGGATTATTTACGTCTTCTGAAGTTTGGAGATTCTTTATATCGGTGTAAACAGTTAAAGCGTGCAGCAATGGGAAGGTAAAATTTTCTTGCTGTTGATTTTCTTAGTTAATTTCTTTATTAAGAAATCTATTACTTATAATATTTTATTAAATCCATATGTCATTTATTAAATTTGTACAGAATGGCCACTATAATGAAAAGACAAGCTTCGAACCTTGAATATTTAGAACAAGTTAGGCAGCATTTGGCTCGATTACCTTCCATCGATCCTTACACCCGAACAATTATTATATGTGGCTTTCCAAATGTAGGAAAATCCAGCTTCATCAATAAGGTAAAGATAACAACCTTTAATTTATATGAGAAGTCCATTTTCTTAAAAATTGATTATTTTATCTTAATTTTATTTTTAAGGTCACACGAGCAGATGTTGAAGTCCAACCTTATGCTTTCACAACGAAGTCATTATATGTCGGTCATACTGATTATAAATACCTGAGATGGCAACTTATTGATACACCTGGAATACTTGATCATCCGTTAGATGAGCGTAATATAATTGAAATGCAGGCAGTTACAGCACTTGCGCATTTAAGGGCTGCGGTTATTTATGTTATTGATCCATCTGAACAGTGTGGACACTCATTGGAAGATCAAGTTTCGCTATTCAAGTCTATCAAACCTCTTTTTACTAATAAGGTATTTCCTAAATATACAAAAATGTTAGCAAGTATCAATTCATTTACCCATATCAAATATCATCAAAATTAATGTTATTTTCTAAATGTTGAAGGCTTTCATAAAAAAAGTAATAACTTAATCTTTAAATTTATTTTCAAATTGACTAAATCCTCGTTTTTGCTGTTACTTTCTAAAACAGAAGTTTTTTATTTTGAATTCCATGTTTGTTTATAGTTTGTTTTATTTAGTCAGAATTTTTGATAAATGGATGTTATTAGTTAATTAGGGTGGGGAAATGTCCATGATGTTTTAAAATATAATTAGTAGAATGGCCCATACTAAAAAATTTTGAATTTTAAAAAAGCTATGTAAATAAAAGAAAAGAATCAAATTCGTTGTGAGAAGATTTTTATCACAGTAATAAGAAATTAAAATTATTTATTATGAATTGATAAATTCTTAAGTTATTTTTGTGAAGAATAACCTTTGTATATATGTATAATTAATTTCTTTCAGTTAGTGTTTTCCTTAATTTTGAAGTCTTTATTTGTTTATTTATTCCAGCCTGTTTTGGTGATTGCTAATAAATGTGACGTTTTGAAAGTAGACGAATTATCTCCTGAAAAGACGAGTTGCTTAGATACGTTTAAAGATGCAGGAATCCCAATCTTGAGTATGAGTACCGTAACTGAAGAAGGTGTTTCAGAAGTCAAACAAGAGGTATCTTTCAAATCACTGATAACATAAATTTTATAACCAAAACTTATTGTATTTTTTGTTTAATTTTTAATATCAATTCAGTTACTTGAACAGAATATAATATAATTATTGCTCTGTTCTAATTATAATTTTTTTTTTTTTTTTTTTTAAGGCTTGTGAGATGCTACTTGCTTACAGAGTAGAAACCAAATTGGCTAGCAAAAAAGTCGAAGGTATCCTTAATAGATTACACGTGGCTTTTCCAAAAGCTAGGGATGAGAAATCTAGACCACCATTCATTCCAGGTTGATTATTGCTAATTTTTAAAAATAGATACCCTTTAATATTAATGTATCAAATAATAAATATATACATATAGCTAGTGTATGTAGAGTGCCATTTAGAGAAGATGGTCGGGGGGTGCAGTCAGCAAAGAAAAACATAGATAAACAAAAAATATTTATTTATGCCGACGTTTCGACCTGATTTTCAGGACTATAAAAACAAAAAGACAACAACCATCATTTTGAGAGAAAAAAAAATTATATAAATAAAAATAAAATAGATAAAACTATATATATAAATAAAATAATAATGATAAAAATAAATAATAGACTAAAAATTGGAAATATACACAATAATGGAATGGAAATATAAACTAGTTGATTACTAACTATGGACAATTTGTTGCTCACATTTATATGTATATAAATAATAATGTAATCAATCTACTACTGCCTTGTCCATAGTTATTAATCAACTAATTTATATTTGCATTCCATTATTGTGTATATTTCCAATTTTTAGTCTATTATTTATTTTATTTTATTTTATATATT
>NW_027109437.1:304040-317773 GCF_000696795.3 Halyomorpha halys
TTAAAATGATACATAAAATAAAACATATTAAAAACCCTTTATACATCAAAATATACTATTTACTCAAAAAGAGCATATTACAATATATCCCCTGGTTTTGTTTAGATTAATGGGCTTGTGTCGAAGTTACCACTATTTTTGTGAATTCTGATACAAAATCTTAAGATTAAAAATTTTTATTTTCGTGTTTCTACAGGTGATAATAACTAATGTAAATTTTGTTTCTTCCAAGAGTACTACAGTTTAACAAAAGATAAAGTCACAATGCAATTGGAATAGATAGGGCAATCAGTTTTTCCCATTCGAGTTGGAATTGTCTATTTTTCTTGTTGCATAAAGAATTTTATGCAACGAGAAAGTTTGTCATATAAAGTTGTTTAAAAAATCAATTTGAAAAGTTAAATAAAAGATTTTTCAAAATTATGACTGATGAAGCACTTTGAAAATAATTCTTCGATTTGTCAGAATGCCAGTTATCATTCATAATGCAGACTAATGTGACAATTAAATCATGAAGATCCCCTACACTATCCGAGTGAGATAAAGAAAAAATTAGAGAATAATTCTTCATATTTTGGTGGATAAAACATTTCGCAGTTGAATTTTGTCATGTACGAGTCAATACATTAATATAAAAAATAAAACAAAGTAATTTTATTAAAGATTTTTTATTACATGTGTGAGACTACTTTTGGTTTTTCCAAGTACCTTCAATATTTTTTTTTTTTTTTTAGTTATATTGCTATTGTTTTCCTTAAAAAAAAAAATTGTTTCATGACTACAAATTAATGAATTTTTAGACTCTTCAAGTGTACTTTATTGGTTAATTTCAGACTGATCCTGTGGATTTCCAACTTTTATTTAAGTATTTATTTATTCTCATGAATAAATATAAACAAATTATCAGTGTTTAACTTATTTATAGGGCTAATCAAGCATCACTTTAGTTAAAAAAGTTTGTTCAATTTAGTATCTCTATAAGATTTTTTTGTATACAATAATTTAAGTTAATGGGTATCTATGACAAACTTATTCTATCTCGTGTTTCATTCATGGCATTTAGCGTAGTGCTTTCAAGAATATTATTGAATTATAGTAATTTTTTTAATTTTATTTCTTATGTTATTAGGCTGGATTTAAGAGGACTCGTGGACGATCTCGATCATTGTCAAGAGGAGTTAAAAGGATGAGAATAGATTCAGAAGGAAGGGCCAGAAGTATGTCGAGAGCTCCGAGAGACGTATCAGGAGTTAAGGATCAACAGGTAAATATATTTGTTTTACTCAAACTCTCTGTTTCTTACTACTATATATTTTTATGTTTATTATTTATCAAACGTTTCAAGAAAAGAGAATAATAATTCTTTGATAATTCACGCTTTAATTGCTATTTCAGACAAGGCAGAAACTTAAGAAGATTGCGCACAAAGCCATCTCTAAGAAGGTTGGAAAGAAGGGTCTCAAAGGAGAAGCCGACAGGTTCATTGGAACCAAAATGCCCAAACATTTGTTTTCAGGAAAACGAGGCATTGGAAAAACCGGAAGAAGATAAAATATTAATAAATTTTATAAAATATAAGAATTTTACTTTATTATCCTGAAAACCTTCCCTCTTGATTTCTGCGGTCCCCACTCCTCAAACCTATCGCACCCACTACTTTAGCTTTTCCCTGCTTTCATCTGATGATTTCTCTATTTACTACGCTACATTGTATTGTAAATTTAACAGATGCTTTTTGCAGTTTATTGTCATTTTTTAATGTTATTTTAAATTTAGTAACCAATAGTGGATTTTTCTTTTTTTTTGTATGTACGTTATGTTTAGGCATAGTTTAGTTAGTATTGAAAATAGAAGTATACAATCAAATTATAAAATGCTATTTGGTGGTTACAATGTCATAGAGTAGTGGTTCCAAACTGGTGGACTGTGGGAGTGTCATGAAACAGTTATTTTGTGAGGACGTATTAGGATTATTTATGATCTTTAGTTTGACATGTTAAATGGAGAAATATTTCCTTCTTTTAGCATGTTAAAACAATATAATATGTAACATGGTTGAGAGTCGGCTAATAGGTCTGCTAAATAGAAAATAATGCCATGCAACAGACCAGCTGAGCTTCACACCATTGTATCTATTGTCATTTTAAATAGTTAGTTTCTCGTAGTTTGTGTCGATTTTAAAATTAATAGATTAAAATAATTATTAAGTAATGGAAAATAAACAAGGAACAAGTGTGGTAGAGTAGGACAAGACCTTTGGATATTTTATTATCTCATAAAGATCACAAGGTTACAAAACAAGTTGCCATAAAATCCACTAGGAGCTCTTATGCATTTTACATGACTTTAAATAGGACTGCTTACAATCCTATACTTATAACATTTAACATGGTAAAATTTTTTATATTTAACACATCATGAATACCCCAAATATAAAATTTTTTTAAGTGGTCCATTTCTGTTTGTGAACAGTTTATTTCTGAAGTATAACTCCAGTCTTCTAAGCTTTCTCCTACACCTAATGGGATGTTTGTTTTGATAGGTTAGTTGCTTGTAGTTTATTTTTGATGTTTTTAGAACTCTAATAAAGTGATTGATAAAAATAATGAAATTATGAAAAGTTACCAAGTTGCTCAGAAAATCCACTATGAACTGTTCTGTATTTAACATATAACATGAACTTTACATAAGTCTGGTTACAATAGGGGTATTCATGATCTTTAGTTTAACATGTTAAAGTGCGTTAAATGGAGAAATATTTCCATATTTTAGCATGTTAAAATGATATACCATGGCTGAGAGTTTGTTACTAGGTCTGTTAAATGGAGAATGATATCACACAATAGACCAGCTGAGCTCGTCACCATTTTGTTTGTTGTAAAAAGCCACATAGTATTATACATATTACTTGCTCATAGTTTGTATTAGTATTGTTTTGGATGTTTTGTTACTAATAAAAAATGGATGACATTAATAATAATTAATGACAGTATTCAATTAGCTCATCTTAATTCTCTTCCTCACAAGTTAAAAGACCAACAATGCACTCAGTGACCAAACTTTCACTAAACTTCCACTTTTCACTCAAGTTAGACATGTAATAAATTACTTTAATCAAAACTTAGAAGTAAACAATAACATGAAGCTTTGGAAGGAAGGGTTATAAAGCAAGTCGCTTAAAAAATCTGCTAGGAGCTCTTATACATTTAACATGACTTTAAATAGGCCTGCTCACAATCCTATACTTTCAACATTTAACATGGTAAAACATTTTCCATTTAATACACCATGAATCCTCCCTAATACAATACTTGTTACATTTAGCAAGTTTAAACTTTTTACATTGAACACAAGATGAATACTTCTAACAGAACTGTTTACTTTTGCTTATATTTTAGTGTTAATTAAAATGACCTAACTGGTAAATTAACAGTAAAAGTGCATCTGAATGCATTGGACCACACTTTGTCCAAGTTAAGAGTAGGGGTCAACTACACATGGTTTGATTTCTATCTTAGTGATCTCCAGAACTCTACAAGTTGGGAAGCCTTATCTTAGAGTCCTGAAAATAACAGTATTTGATAGTAAACTGAATTTACAGATCGCGATTGCCACACATTGAACGGTATATATTTTATGCTTCACGTTATCTTTTTGATTCTACTCTTAGAAAAAATTATGCAAATAATTTTTTTCCAGTTTTGCCGAGTATTCTTTTAAAAACAATTGTGAGGATGTATAGAAACACATTCACACACAGCAATATTAAATCTTCAATACCTACCTAGCTTGACAAGGATATGGAGCAAATTGTATTATTGTAAAATAAATATTTCGTTATTCTAATTTGTCTATTATTTCTTTGTTTGAAAAGTGGTGTTTTACTAAATTTTAATTTTCAACTGCATATTGGAAAATCATCAGACAATAAAACTATCATAAGTAGTTTTTCTAGAAGAATGGTTGAACAAGCAGGGGACTTGTTCATAAACACTCAACTACCGGGTTTTCTTCAATTAAGGCTACCAACTTTAGAGGCTGGGTGTAATCAACTCCGCACCTACAGGGTTGATTTACAGCTACATAACAGAAATAATTGCCAGTCAGATTCGAACCTAGGCTATGGATATTGTAACAACACCCTAATCATTGAGCTCCTCCGGTTCCCATGTAGACTAAATTTTAAATTTGATGGTTCTAGCTCAAAAACTAAAATTTGTTTTATTTTTATAAATTGTAAACAAAATTCAACAAGCCAAAGAAAAGTAAGTTCTTTGAGCTAGATATGAAAAGTTTAAGTTAACAGAAGATGATACCTGTTTATAAATTGTTGGAGTGATTCTGTGTCAATTTCAAATGAATAAATATTGAAGTTGTTAATGACAATTCCTATATTAATCATATTTTTTTTTTGGAAGGGGGATGCTATAGATTACAGTGTAAAAGTAAATAAAACTAATGTGAGTAAAACAATTTTTTCATAATTTATACACATGGTAAAACAAAATGTTTACAATAAAAATAGTCTTTAATCTAGTTTAAAATAATAATATGAACTGTTTCGATAAAAATTAAATTACAACTTACATAATTTTACAAAGTCAAACTTATAGACTTAGTGTAATATACAGTTATTAGCTAAATAAAACTTTAACACGACAAGGATAGCCTCCTCACACTGAGAATAAATCATCGAATTACTTAATTTAAACTTAGTTTAAATTTCGCATAATCTAAGCCTATTTTAACTGCGCGGTTTTACACAGACAAGGAACGCACACACATATACATTCTTCAGCATTGATTCTTGGTGCTGTGAGTAACTAGTTTCGATTCCGGTTTCTTCTTTCTGCAAGGAACATGGTTAACACTATAAAAATAGTTTTTAAAGGTTTAACAATAAGAAAATACAAAATTAATAGCTGAAAATATATTAATCATTAGCTATTGTTTCTAACAAACTGTATAAAAGAGGATTTATATTTTTAGTAAATAAAAAAAGTTCTTTGAAAGATGAGTCCTACTCCAAATGCTAAATAAAAATTTACCAAAGAAGGCAAAATTTTGAACAAAATATGTTTATTTTTCCTTTTATATGAAAATTCATACGTAAGGTGTTTCTCAAGGTGCAAAATACTAATATTAACATTAAAACTACCAAGAATAAGATAGTTAAAAAAAAAAAGATTAAGCAATGCTCATATGGACGGGATTGTACCTGTTTCCGATTTTTGACTCTTAAATTCTTTCTTAGTCCATATTTAACCATTTTTTATTACAATGAACAATGCAATATGGATAATTATTTCAAATAAACAAAATTAAAATTACTATAGATGAAAATTTAATAAAAAAACTGTTAGAAGATCAATGCTTTGTTTCGTTAGTATATGTTTACTGAAAGATTGCCAACAGTCAGTGTTAGTTTGTTGAGAAAATCATCAAAAGAAGATTCTATGACATTGGTTAGTTTTGTTCTACCTAAATTTAAATACATTTGTACAATAGCTATTAAATTAGTTTAAGTGTTATTAGCAGTAAAATGCCTCTTCTGATTACCTAGAAACCCGCCCTGATATTAAGAGTCTAAAAGGATATAAAATTTAAATAAAATTCTACTATTAATTTAATATTAAAGTGTTTCATTTGAACCCTAGCTATTTTTTAGATATGAGAATTAAGTTAAAACTATATAAAATGGTTTTTATTTTTATAATTAATATTTTATTATAATATATATATATATATATAAAGACAATTTTAAGAGACTTAATTATTTTGACTTAGAGAATTTTTTATTGGAATAAATTTAATATAGAAGTGTAGGAATGTAATATACTTAAATGAATATTTTTAATAGATTTGTCATCTTTTATGGAATAATTGGCAGGAATAGGAGATAATTGGCAAAGTTTTTTATCTGTTATTATTTTTGTAACGATAACCTTGTTTCAAGAATGTATATAATGTTTTTAGATTTCCTTATTTATTATTATATTTGAAATTTTATTTATTAATTTATTATAAAACTGACAGAAATATGATTAGTGTTAATATATTTATGACTAATAAGGGGAACAGTTAAATGAGATATTTGAAGATTTATTTAAGGTAATTATTTTCAATTTAAAAAAAAAATTTGTTAATTTAATTGTTGTATGGATAAGGTGAATAGTATGAATTTGTATTGTAGATACCACCATCAGGGTGATAGCTCCAGAATGTTGTTTATGATTCATTAAATAAAGAAATTTAAATAACAAAGAGTAATTTCACTACATCTAATTATATATGAAAAGAAAATTTTAAGAAACTTAATTATTTTGATTCAGGAAACTTTAAAGCAAGTATTTTGTTCAGAAACTTGGGTTCAAAGTTTTTTCACAATCATAATATTTCACCTTGCTATATATAACTCGAAGTAAGAAGATATTTAAAAAAGAAACCTGTATAATGAAGCCTATCCCCCTTATGATTTCTTTTATCTCCTCGAAGCTGGGTTCGATAGACTCTTCATCGACAGAGGAAGAGAAGTGGTACTGGAGCGGTCCAAAACTTGTCCAAAGTCCTCCTAGGACAAAAAATTATACTCATGTTTTCATCACATAATTACTTTTCTCTAGTTGATTCAAAAATAAAAACAAAATACTAAGTTTTCTTTTACAAATAGTATAAAATTAAAAACATAAGAGTATATTTTTATTGTTTTATATTTATTGAGATGCACTTATCTTAAATGACAAATCCATAGAAAAGGAATAATTGGGATAATAAAAAAATAAATAAACAGATTATATGATGAATACTTAAAAATTATTTTGATCTCTGAAATATAATAATCAGGTGTTTGTAGTTGACCGCAGATTGATATTAGGAGAAGGAGTGCGGTAGGTAAAGATACATAAATAAGTAATACTTATTTATTTCATGTCTTATAACTTATTACACGTCTTAACTTATCTTCTAAACACTAAAACTGACCGCACGTGTATCTTTACACTTATTTATATATCTTTCACCCCAACTATGTTCTCCTCAAATATATTAATCATTAGATATATAAATAAAATTAAATATCCTATTTTTCCACTTAGATGACTTTCCTTACTGCTTAGGGTAAAATTAATAAATTTAGTGTTAGTCTGTTTTTTTGATAATATTGATCTGATCAATTATTTTTTAGCTTACAAGAAGCTAAAAAAAAATATATCAATTGAAACAATCTTATCAAAGATATTAGATCTTGTAAGCATTTTAAATTAGGAAACTTCTCACTAATATGGTTTACTCAGTGTCGATAATTAAATATGCAACAGTAAAATTGATAGTAAAAAAAAAAAAATTGTGACAGTGTTATGAATGACCGATATAAGTAAAACTTCTGCAAATGAAATAATTTATTAAAATTTTATTAATAATGATATTTATTTTATAAAATAGAATATTATTTTTATTTTATTATTTAATTATAATTGTTAAATATTTTTAAAAAAATATTTATTATACTATTACTTTGTGAAATTATAGTTAACATTATTATTTGTATTATTAGTAAATATTGACTATGATTTTTAGTTATCAAGATATCTTGATGTAATGTCAAAATATAATTTGGAATTATAGCTCAATTCAGAGAGGATGGAATATTGAACATTCCCCCCACTTATAATATACAATTCTGATTATTGTTTTAAAGATATGTTAATTCAAATATTTAAAAAAAAAAATTTCTGGCACCTCTCTATCTCGATGTATCGTCAAGATGCAATATTGAATTATAGCTCATTGCAAAGAGGACGAAATCCAAAACAATTCTCTCACTTATAGAATGCAGCTATAATTTTTAGTTTTCGAAATTTCTTAATCAAAAGGCAAAACATATTGCGCATTATTCCCGCCATACCACTTCCGTTTCATCTTGAGCATTCTCTTGCATCATGAATTCACATACTCCTGTATAATTTTTTTTTTAAATCTCAGTAATGATTATAGGAAAAGATTTTATAACTAGTGATAAGTAGTTACACCCTTTTGATTAATAAAACTGATTAAAAGTATACTTGCATTTTTTTTCTCAAAATTTTTCACAGTTAATAATAATAGACTTGGGGTCCCTTGTCATTACAAATTATTAAGATTATAATATATCATTCACTTTATACTAAACATACCAGGTTTCAGCATATTATAAATTTGTTCTATATACTGAACGATATTATTGGCACAGTCGATGAAAAAACAAGTTGCTACGCAATCCCATTCGTTCATTTCTGTATATACCTGCAAAAGAAAAAAAATTTAATTCAGATATAAAGGTCTGTGGAGGTAGGTGGAAGCTTAAAAATAAAAAAATGGCAGGGATGAGAGATAAAATTGAAACCAACAAAAAGTATTTACCAACTTAGTTTACATATAAATAAATAATGAGGGATTATAGAAGTGTGCAAAACCTTAAAAACCACAAGGGATATTTGGATAGGATGAAATTTTGATGAATAAAACTCAAAATACTTGATATAGATATTTTCTAATTGTTGCATCTAAGAGAACTTCTTCCTAAATTCTTTCATCCCATCTTATAAAAGATCACTTATATTTAAAAAGTGGAAACTTTTTTTATTTAATGCCACTTATTTAATTTTATCGTTCATTATAACCAGGGTTATCACTGTTAATTTATCACATCAGGTTCATTTTAATAAACAAAAAAAGACAATTTTGACTCAAGCATTGTTTTATATTATTTTTAAGATGGGCTCTCATATACAACAATGTGGAATTTAGAAAAATTGATAACATATGAGACTCAAATAAGACTGAAGAACTACCTTTCTTACTCTTGGTTGATTACCAATGATGCCACCTATATCAGTAACAAATGAATGTCTTTTTTAACCAATTTCATAAGTTTATGTTCAAAATAAAACATTAATTTTTAATAAACTTAAGTTCTGTTTTATATATGAATATTTTAATGTTATAAGCATTTATAGTTTGCATATACACAACTCACAATGCACTTTGTATTATTATAATTCAGCACTGTTTTCCTGTTCCTCCGCCCTTGAAGAATTAATGGTCTTTAAATTCAAATATAAAAATTATTATAACATTTAAAATCTAAAAATATTCAAATCAAGTTGAAATGGATTCGTACACATTAAAAATTAAATCTGTACCGATGGGTCAGGGGTGCAGTACTTTGTAAGGAAGTACTGTTACTAGGGCAACGGACCAACGGTTACGCAGTGACTGCCAGATGTTTACTCAATTAAGGGGTACACTTTATGAGACTGGGTGGACCCTGGAGGGCTCCTGAACCCACAGGGCTGACTCAACGGTTACAGGTAACAGATAATAATTATCTGCCACAAACGGATTCGAACCTGGGTCCTTGGAGTTAGTAGTCCATTGCCTTACCAATGCATTCAAATGAAAATAAATATCTATAATAATTCAATTTATTGTTGTTTATAGTGAAAGTAACATGAAAACATATACCTTACATCTTTCACAAATGATATAATATCAGAATATTTTCCAGATCCTAGATTATTCTCAATGTCTGCAAGGCATATAGTTCGGTTTGCAGCCATACTCTGTACTAATGCTTTGGGATTATTAAAAACAGTAATCATAAAAAAAAAAAAAAAAAAAAGTAATATGATAGAAGCCATCGAAAGCAAAAGTGGTGTTAATCATTCTTTTTTCATTACAATTTATTTTCATTTTGTATAGCAATTTGCAATAAATTTTTCGTATTTTGTTCATAGCACTAATTCATATTTTTAATATTGTCACAGTTTCTATAGTTGTAAAATGACCCCCTTTCCAATGATATTCAATGTAACGCAAAAGTCTCTTATTTTGGGAGAAGAGAGAGAAATGCTTTATTCATTCATGCTGCCCAAATACATCGGGTTGCTACATTACACAGCATACTGATCAATACGTCATCGGACATATATAAATTTCTACATGATATAATAAAACAGAAAGAAAAAAATCCCTTCCTCCCATATTCCAGTCATTCTAACAGTTCTTATTTCATAATTGATATACACAAATGTAGATACTGTTGGTCAATAACACAAGTTCCAGAGCAAGGTATATGTTCAACAGAAAGAAGATTTCAGTACAAATCAAATAACAACAGATTTTTAATGGATTTACTGAATAAGATGATAAAAGAGTCAATTGTAAAATAATAATTCATTTATTTTTTAAAGTTTGATAGAAAACAAAGTAAATAGATCTAGTTAAAATTTAATGTTATTCTATTACCTCAGTAAAATCACCAGCGGTCATTGAAAACCTCGAAGTGCCATGAAGAGAATACAACTCTGATGGATCGCAATCAGGAAACCTGACCTTCTTAAACTGGTCTTCCGAACTGAGAATATTATCCAGCTGATGAACCCAAGGATACAACTCATGTCCACTAGTTCCTAAACAACTAGAACAGATAAATTAATTCATAAAACAACAATTAATATATGAGGAGAACATTTTCCGGGATATGGTCAGCAAAGATACACAAAACTTATTTATTTGTTCTGACGTTTTGACCTGGATTGCAGGCGTTCATCAGCGTGACTCGGGTGGAGTTGCCATCTAAAATCACTTTAGTATTAATAAATAGTTCTGCTATTTTGTGTACCTTTTTTTACCGCTACCCAAACCAACTTCCTAGAAAGAAAATAAATTGCAAAGTATAGTACATCTAAGATGAGTTTGCGTGTGGGTAAAGGGAGGGAACAGATGCGCAGTAGAAAATGTTTTCCCAACAACCCCCAACCCTTTTATCTTCTCTCCACTAGATCTGTTCCAACAACCACTTCTGACTGGGGTATGCATAGTATGAGTTTTACAGCCCATGATCGGTACAGTTCAGGATAGTCAGAAGTGGTTGTTGGAACAGACCTGCTCAGTTGAATGAACTTCCTTCCCTTTCCTCGTTGTACTTCTGCAACTTTACAAATAGAAATTCATCATATCAGTTTTTCAAAAATATTTTTCAATAATATCACAATATTATAAGTTCACCATGTCAAGTAAACTGGGTTGAGGGAAAACTATCCACTCTCAAACCAAAAATGTAATTATAAACATATTTAAATTCATGAAAACAGAGGCTGAGAGTGGTCTAATCCACATTTCCTCTGTGTGGTGTCTCAAAACACTGAGAAACATTATAAAACAGGGTGAAGCTGTAGAGAGGGGTGATAAACCTTGTTTTGAAACTCCAGATAAGAAATGGCCCACAAATAAATCAAAAGTTAACATTGACAGCTTTGATAAAGAATTCATTCGCAGACTAGTGATTAATTTTTCATATAAATGATAAAAAACTACTATCTTTGAACGACATTTTACATAAAACAAGGGAAAATTCAGAAATTAATTTCAATAGAAATAAAGACGCATACTAAAGATATACATACAATAAAGTACTTCAAAATTGAGGTTTCAAATGGGCAAAGTGTGGAGATATATTATCCTATAAGATAAAACAAGAATCAATAAGAAACAGTCTCAGTCAAACAATAACATAAAGAAACGAGTAACCTCCTGTATTCGTAACTAAAGAGTTCTCGAATAGAGAGGAAAAGCATTTCAAGAACCTTCCTAATCTCAAACTGGTTGGGCATTACGAAGTTCTAAACTGTCTCTTGGAGGGAGTTTGTTATAGAAGGGATTTGTTATGGTGTGGAGGGGAGGAGGCAAACTCATCTTAGATGCACTATACGTTATTACTACAATTATACAAAAAGATTTAAGTGATCAAAGTGTAATGTATTATATTATATTTCTGTACAATCCGAGCAATGAGTAGTACAACTCTCTATTATATAAAAGTTTTTAGAGATCATCATGTAATATTTTATTTTTCATTCTTGTACAATCTAAGCAACAAGTAGTACAATTAAATGAACAGTGGCATAATTTGTAAAATGGAGGTTGGTCTGCCATTAGGCGGATAGTGGGTACTCTCTAGTGAACTAGCAGCTAAAAAGGCCACTTGGCTCGGCTGCCAGAATTTATGAGATGGTATATTATTTGGACAATGACTAATCAAGTTCTTTTTTTTTTTTTTGTTTGAGCATCTGTGGCCTTAATTCAGAAAAAAAATTACTTAATATTATGAGTTAATGGTATTCATTTCGAGAAGTACCAAAAATACTATAATAAAATTATTGACTTTTTTTGAGGGGAGTGGAAAAGGGTGAAACCAGTGTTGAAAATAAACCTTCTCCACTCCCTATAGTATAAATAAATAGTATTAATAAATGATAAAAATATACAGGAGTATCTAAAATATATTAATATTTTATTTAAAATTTAACATATCTTTAAAAAAAAGTAATACTCGATAATAGGTTGTACAAATATTACTAGGTACCCTGAAAATTTATGGAAGATTAGATGGCTCGAGATATAAGTCAAGAACTACTGATAACTGGTAAGACTTGTACAGGGTACACTACGCAACTAATTATAAGCTTTTCTGATCAGCATTGGTTAAATGAAAAGATTTTCTGCAATTAAGAATTTTATATATTAAAATTATATAACATACTTATTCAGTATAAAGTTTGATGCCATCAGCATGTAAAATGAAAATTCATTGCCTTGACAAGTGAAACCTCGTTTCGCTACTTCAAAAGCAAGACGTCCTAAACCAGCTCCAGGTATCAGCACTTTAACATTTTCTCTGTCACTAAAATAAAATAAAAATATATTCATGTGATGATCCATACAAATAATAATGAACAATTTTCAAGTTGGTATACATAAACCAAGCCAGTCTTGATACCATCGTTGCAATTTACATTTAAATCAACCAATAATAATGTTAATAATCTTAAAAGCATAATTAAAAATTGAGATGTGTGTTGATAACATTATAGCAACTGTCACTTGGATAAACTAAAACACATGAAAGGACATTGACCGAGGCACTAGTACTTAACCAAACAAGTGTACTTCTTAAAGATCATTGTTACTTTATATTAAGATATTAAGTGTTGGAATCGAACATGTTTCCACAATCAGTCCCCCTTCTTGAAGCAAAAGTTTAAGGATTTTTGAAAATGGATGGCAAACATAGTAGAGGACACTGTGGATGATGTGATGCGGCTGGATGTTTGGAGATGGAGGGAGAGAGAGAGAGAGAGAGAGAGAGAGAGAGATTGTGGAGGTTGGTTGGCTCTGGATGAGGAGGCCTTGGTTCTTGTAGGACCTTAGTACCAGAATAATAACAATCTCTAGGCAATTACTTGATACTATGTTTTTTAAATGTATTATAAGATATTATAATCAAAATTTTTCAACACTGGGAAAAATTGGATATGTTTATGTAAATAAACACACATGTATGAGAGAAACCAGAGAATATATTTTTAAACTGCAGAATCAATATCAAGGCACACATGGTATTATGACATATTTTTGTATCCTGAAGTTTAATAAATTTTTACCATTCGTTTTCTGGAAAATGATTTTCAATTTGCTCGATTATTGGTTTATAGCATTTCTCTCTTTCTATAGAACCTTCCTCAGTCCAGTCACGATAAATTTGTTTTATTGTTATATTTACTTTTTCTATGTCTTGATTGGTAACATTTCTTTTCTAAAACAAAAAATAATAATAAAAAAATTCGTTCAATTTGAATAAAAATTGATATTTGTAGTTTATAATATTTTAACAGTAATACACAGTTTTTAAGACT
>NW_027109437.1:317823-335528 GCF_000696795.3 Halyomorpha halys
TATATATAAATATTTGACGGTATAATTTAAAATATGAAGAAGATTGTTAGGATTGCAGTCAAAAAGAACAAAATAATTTTCAGCTATTTATTATCCAACATTTTGCCCCACTTCCTAGGGCTTCATTAGGAGTCTTCAAGATGATAGCTAAACAGACTTTGACAATAAATCCAATCATATCATCTTGAACAGTCCTACAAAGTAGGGTGAAATGTCGGATAATAAATAGTTTAAACTATTTTGTTGTGTTCTTTTTGACCGCAATCCTAACCAGCTTCTTCTATTATTTATTAATCTTAAAGTTGTATATATTTTCTATGATCTTTATCTTTGACAATTTACAGCTCAAAATAAAATTATTTGACTATCTTATCAACCATACTCTCTTTTGATTTTGAAATTGAAATTTCAAATAAATAGTTCGGAAAAAAAAAGTTGAGCAAAATAACACTAAACATTCAATAATACAGAATTATACTTCAATGAGAATACCCATTAAATAATTATAAGACTGATTAACTTTTGCAATATAAATTAATAAATGTATGCAATAATATGAATTGTTTAATTTTCAACTGGAATAGGTTTAAATGGAAGAACCACTAAGTCCACTTGCCGTACTTGTTCTCCCAAACAGTACCACAAAAGATCATTAATAAGATTAGTTTATAAATGTGGAACGTACATAAAATCATTTAGACATGAGTAACGGGCATATTATCTAGACATGATAGTAATATTTAGACATGGGTAACTAGAAATTTGTAGGCCCTAAACATATCACTAAAAACATATAATTAAAATATTATGACAAATAATAAATACCTGTCCAGCAACTGGTTTATGATTGACATTCTCGAACATTTGTTCCACATCTTGAATGATGAGTTTGATGATGGTATCATTATGATCAATACAAACAGCAGCTTTTTCTAACCTTCGTTTATATTTTGCTAATAACTGTTGTTGCCTTTCAGGTAAAGTACTCAAATACCTCAAACGTTTGTAAATAACTGCTCTATTAAAAACCCTATCAACAAATATGGCAAACTTCAATATGATAACAAGACTGGAAGAAAACTGAAAGAAATAATTCTTTACCTGTAAGCTTTAAAAGAATGAATAATTTTATGGAAATGTTCTCTTTCCTGTTGGCTATGAATATCACCTTTATCTTCCATGTCAAGTATTTTAAACATTAATCTCTAATTAATTTCTTCGAACGCTTAAATTAGGGAAAGTCCATAAATAAAGTTAATTGGTAGTAATAGTCACATTCATATTTGGTTCAGTTTCTTTTCATAATTAAATCCATTATTTTTTTCAAATTTGTGTTTGAATAATCAAGAACGAAAGTGTTCCCCCAAAAATCTCTTTTGTGCCACCAAAGAACTAATTTTTGACCACAGTGTCCTTAAAATAATTTGGTAAACTTAAGAAAATGTAAGGGTTAATGACATAATCTTCAATGCCTTTTAATAAGCATTGAAGGTTAAAATGAATTATATGAAATAATTATCACAGACATTACAAATTATCAATCCCTAAATTAGAAATTAACAGACAATAGAAAAGATTATAATGGATTCAAGCTCCAATACTCTTTTAGAAAAACGGAATAGGTAGAAATGCTTGTGATCTATCTGAATGAGTGATCTAATTTCACCCATCTTCTTGTTTACGTCTTGTTTCAAGAGTGCTAAGATCTCACAGAAAGCCTCGATAATGTGCGTTCAATCATTTTCAATATTGCAGCTGTAAAAAGGCAGGTAGAAAAGATGTAGAGCAAGGATAGCGAAGAACTAAAAACGATGTAAGGTGACCGAAAGGGCACTAGTCATTCGAAGTTAATACAATGCTGGAGGGAATCTGTCTCCAGACATTGTAAAGTAATAGAATACGCAAACGGAAGACACCAGTCTCGAAGCCTCATGCGGTAATAATACAGAAGGGAACCAGTCCTTAGAACTTGCAGGAGAGAGAGAGTTAGAAGTATAATGAAATAAAAACTCTAAAATCAAGTTGAGGCATCTCGGTAGAGCCCCAAGTAGACTTAAAATAATTCCAGGTTGACTTCGTCTCGATGGAATCATTGTACTCCTAGCATGCCTATGATAGGCATTCTACTTTATTCAGGCTCGTCCAGGACATCTCTGTGAATTACTTTATTGATAACATATACAACAATTAGATATTTACAATGTTTCATAATTATATACATATTAGTACTGAAATAACATTACATTAGGCATTAGGAATTAGAGTAGATCAACTTATCCAGCGCTGATTTCGAGTAAAACCGTTTAAGCGATAAAAAAAAAATTTATTTGAAACTGTTTCGAAAGTAGTGAATTCTAACATTTCAGTTAGCAGTTACATAACATTGCACAACAGTTAGCAGTGACTTAATCCTGCCTGACTATTGACTTTCAATTCCTTACGGGACATGTGGGATTTCGAGCATCATGGCCACGGGATGGATATCAATCCAAGCTGTGGTGTTTCGGAGACTGCTGAAGCAGATCATTCAGGGGGGGATTACTTCAGGATTCTACGCTCTTACAATGGAAGAGTTCCCTCAGACAAGAACAAGAAAGAAGCGAAAACGAGAATCAAACATTATAAATTGTTTTGTTACACTGTTATGCGTAAAATCGAACCACTGCAAACACCTGTCTTGATCAAAGGGTAGAGAAAAGTGGGAAGGAATTAATAAAATCTTACTAAAAGTTTTACTAATTGGAAGTAATTTTTCAACTTTTCGGGGAATGATACTCGGGGGAGCGACTTCCCTGTCACCAATTATTTGGGCTATATGGATTAATATCAATTTTTGTGTAGTTTTTTTTTCGTAACCTCCTTTATTATTATATTCGCATAATACGTACATATATACATATAAAAGAGAAATGATATAAGCATATGTGTATATGTATATAATTTTGTGTTCTATTGGATAAACCATTTAATTTAATGTCGAAAACTTCATTCTGCGAGAAGTTTGAAGTACTTCGAAGATAGTTCCTTTCGACATTTGATGAAGAGATACATGAAATGGATAACGAGAATAAATATTATTCATACTCTTCAAATAATTACTGAACGAATCTTTCATCATCAGCGATTTACTTGTCTACTTATTATTATCCCAGTACAATCCAAAATTCTTCGTAAAATCCTCAGTATTCCTTACTTTGTCACAAATAAAATCATCCGTAAAGACCTTAATGTTCCATATGTAACCGAACTAGTCCGAACCAGATATCAATCCTTCCATTATAAACTCCCTATCCATAAAACCCTCTATTTCAAACCTTGCTTCTTCTTCTATTCCTGACAATCCTCCGAGGTGCCTGAAAAGAAGATGGCCTCGAGACCTTCTAGTGTAGAAATATGATTAGAGTGCTACCAATGGGTAGTTTCTCTACGTGCCTGTTTCACTCCATTTTGATCTTTGATCAAATTTACCTAATGTGTTATGTAAATAGCAATCAATAATTAAATTTTTTTACAAATACTCCAGTTAATAAAATTTATCTCTCTTTGGCAAACAAGCTGACTGCCAAACTCAACCTTTCTGGGATTACCTTTTGAGAAGTTGTCACGTGCTGCTTTTGTTTATTGGGTGTATATTGTTTTAATCGGTGAAACTATATTTAATTAAAATGCTTCTTTATAATTTTAAGAAAATAACAGACGTTGTTTCTACCAAAGTAAGATATATAACATGTTTTTGTAGTTTGTTTTGGTTTTTCTATTTATATGTATTTAGTCCTGATTTTCTATGGTTCATTTCTTATTTCCAGGATTTTTTTTTGTATTACTCTCTAAAATTCAAAGGAGATCACCTATTGTTATACTCAAACATGACATGATATCAAGAATTATGCAAATTATATAAAATAAAAATTAAATGCACTCAACATAATTTCCATGGACTGTCTCTGGTTATTTAGGAATTTCCTAAACTTGATGTAAGTTTATTTTGTTTGGATTAAATCTGTACATTTATTAGTTGTTATTGGAGCATAATAATTAATATGATTATCTGTTGATTTCAGATTGTTCAACCATTCTGTGCAGATTTAATGAATTTACTTGAAGGGAAAGATCACTGTAAATGAGTTTTAGGTTGATTAAACCAAAGAAGGAACTTAGTTGGTAAGTATGTCTATGTTAAGTTTTTTTTTCTTGTTTTTAATTAAATGTTTCAAATCTTTCTAGAAAGGACTGTGGATTATCCAACTATATTGAATTACTTTTTTGACAATTTACTAAAAAATTCTTAATTGCCCTATTCTTAGAGTCATTTATTTGCTATAATAGTGGTACATCTTATACAAATTGTTTAATTTAATTTTTTTTGACATATTACACTGTAGACTGTGGTTCATTTGTGACAACCCTGTTAACTTTGATACAGTCTGTAAGAGGACTCTAGAGGAAAAAGTAACCCAAATCTATTCTTATAACTTTGGTATACACCCAATTCAAAATAAAATCAAAACTTTTTTTTGTGAGACGTGACACTATTTAAGTAAAGTAGTGATTTTTGTGAGGTCTTAGCTAAGTAATTCTTACTGCAATTATTTTTATGTTTTGATTTAAATCACTAGCTTTAATACAATGTTTGATTTTGATATTATTTTAAATTTTATTATGTTTGGCACAAATAAGAAAGAAATTATCCTCCAGCTAAGTACCTTGACAACACCACTTCAATTCAATACTGGTCTCAGGCATCCATATCTATTATTATTAAACCTTCCTAAATTTTTTATAAAGATTTTTACATTGAATATTGTAGAAATTAATGCCTTAATTATATGAAAAAGTAACAACTCATCAGATAGCCACATTAAATCCTCATAAACATTCATGTTTCGTTAGTACAATGATGACAGTTTCTCAGAATTAGAATTAATAATATTTATCCGAAAGAGTACGTAACATTGGTATAACTGTTCTTGAAATAACACGGTTTAGTTTCGAGTGGAGGAGGTTGATAAATAATCAAATGTGTATTTGTAAGAATTATAAATCAGATTGCCTAAGCCGAAATTATTTTAATGGCATTAATTTAGAGCATGCTCATACTGTATGTAATGACTGCATTAATTAGTATAACATAATGTATTTTGTGGAAGAATATCAATACATTATTAGGATTTTCTTACATTTATCTTTGGTAAATTTTGTATTTTTTTTTTTCATTATTGTCTTATTCTAAAAAATTATGGCTATATGTTATTAATTTCTTTATTATTTTTAGCCTGTTTACTCAGAATTTATTTTTTAGACATAATAAAAAAAAATTGAGTTATTGGTTCCCAGGGATCCAACCCTTCCTTTCGTGCAACTTTCTCATCCGTCCACTGTAGGATTAAATATTCATTGTTTAGGGTTATTTATTAATAAATTGTAATAGGGGAGGATTATTTGAGTCTAGTGGAATTTTGAAATTATTATTTGTTAAAAGTAAAGATATGCTACTTATTCTTAGCTTGATAGAATTTTTTTTTTTTTAATTTGATGCTCCTTTTGTTGTTTGGCTGAATTTAAAAGGACATGTTGAAGTCGTCAAGAAAAGTTTAAAGTATGAGAATAGATTCAGAAGGCAGGGCTAGGAGTATTTCAAAAAATCTAAGGAATGTATCAGAAGTTAAAGATCAACAGGTAATTATAATTGCTTCTCTTTGGAAGTTTAATAGTTGACCATATAGAGTTGAAAGGAAAGATGGTCAGAACGGTACTTATTAGTCAAAGGAAGCATTTACTAAAAATGATATTTCGATCCATGCTTTAGGTATTCATCAGAACCCGAAATTATGCGGTAGGCAAGAAATTGAAAGATTAGCTGCAGTTGCTTGGCCATCATATAGACCAGTGGTTCCCAACTTTTTTTTTTTAAGGCAGAACCTTTTTGATTGAAGTAGAAAAATGGTTGAATCCCGGCAATATCATTTGATACAAATAAAGTGGTTTGTCTTTTGAGCAAAAGCTATGGACAAGGACCCGTAAAGCAAAATTTGAAGAAAGTCTGATGGGAAGGTTCAAAACTGTTGAGTTTACATGGAATGACCCATTCCGGAAGTTATTTCTCAGGACCCCAGTTAGTACGACTGGCATAGACAGTACTGAACCAGATTTCTTTCGTTCAATTTCTTGCCAACTACATAGACTGAACTGAACTGAATCATTCTATACTGGGTTGCTGCATAGACTGAGCTGAACTAATTCATTGAATTCTTTTCCAACCATATAAATTGGAGCCCTGATAAAAACATGCATTGTGGTTCAAAACAAGGTGTCTAACCGTACTTAGACCATCTTTTCGATGTGTAATTAGTGTGTTACCCTAAATTTCTGTTTCTTAGCATTATTTTTGTCAAATATAACTAAAAAAAGTCTACCAACTGCTTTGGCGATTATTACTTTCCTCATTATTTCTATTGTGTAGGTAGGTTTTTTTTTTGCTTCATAATTTCTTTTTTTTTCTTTCTTATCTCCAATAGTTCAATAAATGTAATCTTTTTGAGGTTTTTATTTATAATAGCGTTTTAAATGTATATATAAGTAGGTAGGTAAATTATTTAATTGAGTAGGTAGTTATTTTATTTCCCAATGTTTCAAGATTATAGAATGCATTTTATTATTTATATTTCGTAATCAAATATAACAATGAAATTTCAGTTTGTTATTTGAGAATAAAATCTTCAGGAAGAGGAGGCGTGTTTCATACACAAATTACAAGAAAAATACTTTAGCGCATTAATAAGTGAAAGTAGCTTTAAGGAAATTGATATAGTCCTATTTCACATTAATCTTTAACTTTTCTCTAAATTTGTACCCAATTAGACAAGACATTGAAATATATTTATGTAATAACCCATTCATATCAAAATATAGGTATGCTGGAAAATATGTTGACAATGGATTAGTGCAGTGATTCCCAAAGTGTGAGCCATGGCTTCCGCAAAGGGCCCCGCAAAATATTCAATTAAACAATTTGGCAATTTTCCTTGAATTTTTGAATTGGAACCACTTGGTAGTTGTTCAGTCTCAATATCGATATTACCGAAACTGTTGAAATTAGATATTTTATGGTATCCCAAGGAAAATAGTATCTATCTGTTTTTAATTTTTTACTGTTAAATGGGTAATCACTTTTAAAAAAGAAAGTTTTCCAATTTTTTAAAAAAGACAAAAATTTAGAAAAAAATCTGATGTATTAAGGGTGCCACAATTATTTAGCAAGCCACAAACCGAAAAAGATTGGGAACTTGTTGATTACCTAATGTAGTGGATGGAATCTAATCTTAATCTTTTTTTTCTATTTTCTAATATCGGAATATAAAAAAATATATATGTTCTACTTTCCATAAGATATGTTTAACTCTAAAACTTCTACTTTTTACTCCAAGTTTTTACTTTTTTAAAGGAAATATTAAGCAATTCATCTATAATATTTCTTAATGTTCGCATTTAAAAATTTAAAGTCCTATAGGAAAAATAATACCTTATGCTACATTTCAGATCATTCAGTAGTGTTACCGAGCCAGAGTTAAATCATAGAATACTGTTTACACACCTTTTTTTTTTTTTATAATTTGAATTTTACTGTCACTTCAAGGTCAAATTTGAAATTTATTATTAAAAGAAACTATTGTTCTACTGGGCGATAAGAGTTGTTTTTTCATTGTTTTACATACTTAATTTATCACTCCAATCTTAATTATTTGAGGCAGGCACTTCCTTGATTTTTATTTGATAATTTATGAATTCCTGTTTCAGACAAAGCATTAACCTAAAGAAAATAGCACACTGAACTACCTAAAAGAAAGTGCTCAAAGGAAATGACGAAAGATCTGTTGGAAACAAACTGAGGTGTTTGAAAAACTAAATGAAGATAAATAAATTAAAAATAAAATCAGTAAAATATAAGAATTTTATTTTATTGTCCTAGAACCTTCCCTGTTGGTTACTGCTGTCCCCACTCCTGAAACCTATTGTCCCCCCCCTACTCCATCTCCCCTCTTTCATCTGATGATATCTCGTTTACTACGTTGTATTGTAAATTTAAAAGATGCTGTTCGCGGTATATTATTAGTTTTTAAATTAAATTAATGACGTTTTAAATTTAGATACCAGTAGTGACTTTTTTTTTTTCTTTTTGTTGTATGTACGTTAGGTTTTATGCGTAGTTTAGTTGGTATTAAAAATGGAGGTTTACAGCCTATGTATCTGAGAAAAGGTAAGTTTCATTTAATTTAATCTCGGGTTTTTCGTGCTTAGTGAGGTTGAGGATAGTTTTATTTCATGTAAAAACGAAGCTGTGCCGGGTGGTTTGAATATTTCTGTCATTTCAACGTATTTTAACGATTTGGCGGCAAGGAGATCTGTCCAAGCCGGCCATGTTTCTCGTCTTTTCAACGACAGTTGATCAATTTTCCAATTTATGATAATTTTTTTATGTTGTTATTGTTTGATTCTATGAAGTTTTTATTCAATATTATTCCAAATCTTGTGTTGATTTTCGAATCATGTCTATACCTGAGTTGGGTAATTATATAATTTTTTTTTTATTATACGTTAAAATGTTTTGTTATGTTAATTTATGTATTACTTAAGGAGTTCAGGTTATATTTATGAATTTGAGATGTTAATTTTGGCGGTCGTTTTTATTTAATGTTAAGATTAGTGGTTTTGATCTAAATATTTGACAAATTAATCAGATTCCTTCTATAATTACGTTGTAGACTGATAATAGCAATGTATTAACTTATTTCTGTTCGATTTGAACTTTGTTGGGGGATATTATATATTTGAATAAGTGAGTTATTCAATTAGTGTTTGTCCCTATCCTTAACTGTGAAGCCAGGGACGCTTGTTATTCCTATGACCTTGGGTTCGCCAATCCCAAATAGTCTTCCCCCGTTTTCAGGTTTTCGTTCAGACAATTGAGTTAATTCAAGTTGTGTTATCCCAATTAAATTATTGAAAATTGACGAATAAAGATCATAGATAATATTTTTGTTTGCTATGCTATAGATCCCTACAAAGTACATTATCTAGGAATGCAGTTATTGACAAATTAATGAAATAAATATCAAATAATGTACTTTAATAGATGTTTACATTTTCATATCTAGGTATTTCTACAGTTTCTTCTTTTAACCAAAACTTCTGTAACATCTATGAACTTATATTTTCATTGGATTTATACAGACTTATTAATATTATTCGACTTAGTTCTTATTGAAGTATTGAAATCTGGTTTAAGGAAGTTTTATAAAGATTCATTTTGTTTAATTTAGTTCAACTAGCTTACTGGTTTTTCCATACATAAATTATTATTCCAGTACATAAACTATTCCATAATTTTCAATTAGCATATACAAAGTACATTAAATGAATTATGTTATGTAACAGGTGTGATGGGAGTAAAATAATTTTTATTGTGAGGGTTATGTACTACAGTATCTGAAGAGAGAGAAGTATTTAGAACAAATATTTTGTGTTAAAATGTTGTGTGTCTTCTATTTAAGATTTTTATAAAGCCAATAAGTTTCCATCTTGGTTTAAGCAAAATCTTACTGTTAGGATTTACAGTTCAGTTTTTACTATGGTTTACATATATCCTGTTTTTTATTTGCTAACATGCTTAAAAAGATTTTTGACATAGACTATAATCCTATAAATGTTGTTTTCGTATTTCGGCAAGGTTTATAAATTGTTTTTATTGACATTTCTTGCATTTTTTGTTTATGTTATGAATGCTTGTGTACAAATTAATCCATTGTTACTGTTCTAAATATTTATACCAGACATTTCACACTTTTCTCATTTTTAAATTATTGCATAATCTGTTGATATTATTTAACATTAAGGAATTCGTTTTACATAATGAACAAAATCATTCTCTATTTCATCCTTGTGATACTCGACATTTTGTATTATGAACTTTAGTAATTTTTTAAAATTTAAAAAAGAAATGGTTTAGTTTTTTCAATAGAATAACATCTTTTAAATGTACAATATCAATAAAGATATTGTTACTCTTGGTTGTTATACATTTATGTGTGCTATCAATTTCAGTAGTTGTGCAGAAGTTTAAAATTTAATTATTAATATTTATATTTCTAAATGTAGTAACACTTGGATAGTAAATTCTTCTTGTACCTTTAAATATAATCTCGGGATTTGATTAATTATGCTTGATTATTGTACTTTAAAACCATTCCAAAGAAAAAATAGTTTAGAAAGGAATAAAACATTGTTGACACATTATGCATAATTGATGCAAGATTACCGATCATTTATTGATTTGTCACAGTTCTATATCAAAATATTCCTAATTTGAAGTCACATGATTTAAGACAAAGAATGTTACTCTTCTGCTTATGAAATAAATGATCTTATATTCTTTTCTCATGAAACTTGGTTTTGAATAAAACCTTAAAAATTATAAATTTATTTCTCTAATCTGAGTAAGCATATACATTTCTCTTCGGCTTGTTTTCATCATTTATATATTCTGCTGAAATATTAAAAATGATATGATTATTTAATATTTTTCAGTTTAATATCTTTGAAATTTTAAAATTATTCTTTGCATTGTGGTTTTAGGTAACTTTGTGACAAGGCAGTTAATGGAAATTTTACTGGTTTATATTTCAGTAATGTTTATTAAAATAATGTCTTATTAAGTATCACAAATAATTGTTTATATTATTTATCAATTAATTATTTTTTATGAAGTATTATTGTTACTTGTCTATATATTTTAAAATCGTATGTATGAATAATAATAATAATAATGTACCTAATTGATTTTCGTTACAATTATTTTTATTTTCCTTAAGTCATTGCTTATTTTTATTCCTCGGTAGAAAACTCTTCAGTAGGTTTATTCTATAATTATGGTCATAATATAGTTCTGTTTTGATTACTTCATATTTTTTCTACATGTTCCAGGAGTGAAGCAATGAAAGGTTCAGATAATTCAAAGAAAATTAAATTTTATTTTCCTAATAGTCTTCATTGAATTGTTAATACAAATAAGATTGTTGGAATAGTTAATATTAATAAAAGAAATAATTATGATAATATAGTACAATATTAAGTGACGTGACAGCCGTGCAGATTGGCACACAGTTCCCAGTGCGCTCAGTTCGGAACATTGAAGGTTCGATTCCCACCTGGGGCAGTTAACATTCATTTTTCAGAGGTCCCAAAGAATGAATCTTGATATTCCCACCTTGGTTAGTACGCGACGGCAACTCAGATAGCCACCAGAGGTTGGCAAAAAAGACTACAAGACCCACTTGTCGGACTTGTTCCCCCCACCAGTACCAGTAATACAATATTAAATAAATTATACATATAAACTTCTGTATCCTCTAGTATATATACTCTTGATACGTTGATAATAAAAACTTTTTTGGAAGAAGATGGTTGACCGTATGAAGTAGATTGTAGGAACATTAGGGGTATTCATGATGTTGTGTTAAATGTTATATGTTTTACCATGTTAAATGTTATAACTATAGGATTGTGAGCAGCCCTATTTGAAGTCATGTTAAACGTTAAATGCATAAGAGTCCCTAGCGGATTTTCTCAGCAACTTGTTGTATAAGCCTTTATGTTTATAACCTTCCTTCCAGACCCTCATGTTATTGTTTACCTCAGTTTTGATTTAAGTAATTAATTAAAACATGCCTAGAGTGAGTGAAAAGTGGAATTTGTGTGAAAGTTTAGCTTATGAGTGTCTTATTGATCTTCAAACTTGTGAAGAAGAGAATGAAGATGAGCTAATTGACAACTGTATTGAAAGTCACAACAACTAATATGGCGGCGATCTCAACTGGTCTGTAGTGTGACGTCATTCTCGATTTAACTGACCAAGTAACAGACTCTCAGCCATGTTAAATGTTATTTCGTTTTACCACGGCAAAAGAAGGCAATTTTTTTCGATTTAACACGAGTTTTTCGATTTAACACGCTTTAACATAGATCATGAATACCCCTATTGTAAGGGTGGCTGTCAATAAATGTATTGAACCATTGGTTAACAATTAATAGTTTTCTTCTACTATTTTGATTCCTTAATTGATCACCACCCGGACTATCTTCCTACAAATGAAAAACTTTTTTATTATTAAACTAAAAGAGACAAAATCTTTATTTAAAGAACTATTAATGTAATATAGTTTTGATGATGAAAAAATTTTACAATAGGTCTGTTCCAACTACCACTTCTGACTATGTAGGCTCCATACAGTTCCTGACAGTAAGAAGTGTTTGTTGGAACAGACCTAATAAAATAATGGTTAAGAATAAATTTTTTTTAAATTCTATCATGCTCTACTTATGGAACAATGAGAGATAAAAGGTTAAATACGGAAAAATCTAGTATAATGTTTTTAAAAATTACCTTAAACTAAGATTACATTAAATTTTAAATTTTTATCTGAAGCCTATAAATTGAAGTATGGAATCAAAACATTTGTTTAATTATAAAGATAATTTTTTTTTAAAAACATGATTATTGTTAAATTTTTTTTAAACTGAATTCATGTGCTTTTTTTATTTATTTTTTTTAGAAAGAAAAATGTATCTCATAATTTAGTACAAAATCAATTTTCACATCATCAACAAGGAGTAGAGGACCAAATATTTTTTTATTATAGGTTTCATTTATTAATTTATATCTAGAGTTATGAAACGATTCACATATTTAAATGATTCATTACAATTTATAATCAAGTAAAACGGACGTCATTCTTTTGTAAGTGTTCGGTCAATTCTTTATCTATAATATCAGTTATTTTTATTTTTGTTTTTGTCCTTGGTTGGATCCTAAAGTGGGTTTTGTATTATGGTAAATTATAATACAAACGTAATTATTCACGTTAGAAATGTGAATAATTTTCTGATTTATTGTCACTCTAAATTGTTTTTATTTTGATATTCACTCGATCACGGGGAAAGTTAAAACTGAATCGATTATCATTACAAACATTTTTGTTCATTATCTAATTTACAAGGTATTTGTTGCGGTAAGGTAATGAGACCATAGGAAATGATAAGGAATATTTCATATTATCGTGGTAACGATTATTGTACTATTATGATACTGTCTGTACTATTTGCTTTATGATCGAAAATGGAACATGATAAAAAAAAATACAGGAGGCGGCGTTTTGTATCATTAACCTTTTTTCAGAAAGACATATGAAGAATAAGAAGTTAATCCTGAAAAGTATGAATTTTCATTTCCAGATTTAGTCGCCATATTGTCTCGTCAAAATATATTTATTTCATTAGTGGGCATTGAAAACAAAATTTTATAAGTAATTGGTATTTGGAATTCAAAGATGAGTTAGAAGTAATTATACGAAAATTAAATTTTCTGGATCAAAAAACTAATGTCACAGTTTTAAATTATTACCATTAGCTCCAGCTAAAACAAATAAATCATTTCTTTAAAAAATTTACTAAAAGAAACTTTATATGAGAAATTGCATAAAATCGGCCAAGAAATAATACAAAATATTGTTTCATCGATGCCTATTAGATATCCGACATCATCGTAGATGCAAATGAATGATGAAAGATTTGCGGCTGCCATTTCAAATCTATAAAATATTATATGCATAATTAAAAATGTGCTAGTACTTTTTTGACCCTGACAATTTTCGTTAAATTACTTCAAACTCATCTTTGTAGGAGTAATAGTTAACATGAAATTTGCTAAAATAAATTTCTTTATAGTTTTTCGGACAAATTTTCATTTGCCAAATTTATATTCATATGTGAAAAACTACTACCCCTACGAAGATAAGTGTCATAAACTACTTTATAATAAGTTAAATTTCCTTTATTTTGAGTGTTGGCAGACATATGTGCGTCTTATGGACCTAGAGATATATTTTTTCAAAAATCCAACATTTTATATGAACAACTAGAAATTAACATTTTGTCAAATATCATAAAAAGTACTACTCCTACAAAGATAAACATAATTAACTATTTTGTAGTAAATTTAACTAGCTTTAATTTGAGTGCTAATAGACATCTGTACGTCAAATGGTTTTTGAGATATAGATTTTTCAAAATAAATTAACTAACTACTAATCTTTCAGTAGATTTTTAATAAATGTTGCTTTTTAAAAAGCTATATCTCGAAAACTATTTAACGTAAATAACTTTATTAGGGCTCATATTTCAGCAAATTTACTCTTCTTTAAATAATATTCTTTTAGATTTTCTAGTGTTGTTGGTAATTTTTAAGATATAGAGCTCCGAATGAAAAATTAAGGTTTTGAAACAGCTGCCATTTTTTATTCCCCCTACCTATACATAGTTGTCATTAAAGTAATCAAAAATTGAGGTGAGATTACTGCCTTTTTTTTCTTCCCGGCTCTTGTACTGGAAGGTTATGGACTGGTCTTTGTGTTTTCATTTATTTAAAACACGAAGAGTACAAATATTTATCAATTGTAAGTTCTAAAACAATCCTGACTGAACACAAACGTGTGGATGCGCCATTTTTGCCCAAAAATCGACCCTAAACAGGTCGGCCTCAAATTCAGTCCAACTTGCACCAGCCAATCCAAATAACTCATCCAGTGTAGAGATACCTTTAACAAAGTTTAATTTTTCTTGAAAAATGTCGATTGTTGAAGTAGGGAATTACGATAATTATTTGTAATAAAAAAAAACAAAAAAAAAACTTAATTTTGAAGAGTTAAATTCTGAAAACTTTCGATGAAAATGGTTTAGATGAACTGATTGTCTTCTACTATGGATGCTTGTTGCACAGACCCAACCAATAGCGTTCGCGGTCGACCTGTCCTCTAGTGGTGGTTTTTGAAAACTAATCGGATTTCGGATTTGTGTTCTCTGTAGATACAGACCGAGAACTCATAACAACCCCATAAAAATTAATAAACAAATATCTGATAAAAATTCTAGAACGAAAGTTGAATTTATTGGTCATTTAGTACTATTACTATATGATAATATAATAATCTATATATATATGATAACTATAATAATCTTCCAGTATATAACTATACATTTTTATAATCTACAACCCTTACAAACTTTAGGTTTCGTTCATTTTATCCACATTTATTTAGTTCCTTTTTAAAATGAACATATGAATATAAATTTGGCAAATGAAAATTTGTTCGAACAACTATAAATCAAATTATTTTGGCAAATTTCATGTAAACTATTACTCCTACGAAGATAATCATAAACTACTTTATAGCTCATTAAGCTAGCTTTAATTTGAGTGCTAATAGACATCTGTACACGTACGTCAAATGGTTTTTGGTCATTTTGAAACAGCCGTCATTTTTTATTCCCCCTACCTATACTTGGCAGACTCATCAATTTATAGTTTCTCATCAGTTTATAGCTTAGTTTTCATTAAAGTAATCAAAAATTGGGGTGAGATAACTGCCTTTTTTCTCCTCTTGGGCTCTTGTACTATTCGGATTCAATAACTCAAGTTCATAATAAATGGAATATAGTCCGGGTGCGGTCAAATAAAACTCAAATTATAATAACTATTTTAATTGAGCCAACTTTTCGCCCCACCTTGCAGGGCTTCGTCAGGGTTGTTTTGACACAAGTCTAAGTCAGAAACAACTCTAAATACTTTTTTCAAATCTTGTCAATTAACTATAGCGGTTCATTTCTTATTACACACAGCACAGATATAAATTTATAAAAAAACCTATATGTTTGGTAAAGCAAATTAACTAGTATATGATAAAAATTCTAGAACGAAAGTTGGATTTATAGGTTATGTAGTAGTACTTATATGAATTTTTATCATTTACCTTCTACTTCAGGTTTCCTTTTATATTACCTAAATTTATTTTGTTCCTTTTTAAAATGAGAATTGTACAAATCGAATTTAATAGCCAATAAAAATAATAAACGCGTTTATACCGACGAGTGTTACTTCCTTTGTACAAGAAGGCCAGTTAGTATTTGTGGCAAGGAGGCAAACCTGTGAAGCCAGTGATCGAAAAAGTATTGACAATTCTTTTTTCTTTAAATTTCAAAAGGATTAAAATACTTAGAGAATATTTGTTTCATAAGCGGTACTTGGAAACTAAATTTTATAAGTAATTAATTTATGGAATTCTAAGATGAGTTTGAAGTAATCATATCAAAATTTTCAGAGTCAAAAAAGTTGTGGCACACTTTTAATTATGCACACATCATCATTCATTTGAATCTATGATATCTATAATCTTATAGGTATTGATGAAACAATATTTTGTGTTTCTTCTTGGCCGATTTTATTTTTTGAATAAGTAATTTAATTAGTGATATTTTTCATACTAGGTCTTTTCCTACAACCATTTCCGACTGTCCAGAACTATTCTGAACATGTGCAGTACAGCTTTTAGGAGGGAAAACTTGTACTACGAATTCTCTGGGCAGTCAACAATGGTTGTTGGAACAGACCTGCTAAGGTTTGGGCTTATCAAATAATCATGTCCATTGGTCTGCAATAAAAAATGGCGGTCGGGCGAATAAGATATAGTCCAAGAACCGAAGAAAATAAACGGAAAATTCATGTTCTGATTTTTGTTATTGTTTGGGTTTGGATTGTTATAAAAAAAATAAACTAATTTTTTGATCTCGGCAGACGACTAGAAGTTTATTTTATTCAAGAAAAACTAATATATTCTTTATCAGCTCAATATCTACCGCGCGAAAAATATTAAGTACACTTTTTTTTTTTTAATATATACGTCTTATTCAAGAAAATCCCTATAATTTTCCATTTTACGATCAGTATCCTGTTAAATACTTGGTCTGTTCTAACTACCAATTTTAACTGTCCAGAAATGTACGGAGCCGTGCGTAGTACTGGTTTTAGGAGGGAAGAACTTTTACTACGAATTCTCCGTACACAGCTATGGGCAGTCAACATGGTTGTTGGAACAGCTATGGTTGTTGGAACAGACCTACTAAGGTTTGGGTTTATATGATCATGTCCATTGGCCTGCAATAAGAAAATGGCGGTTGGGTGCATACGGTATAGTCCAAGAAACGAAGAAAATATTTTTGATATTATTTTGCTTGGATTGATTTAAAAAAAAAAAACAAAAAAAAAAAAACTAATTTTCAATCTTAGTAGACTATTTTTTGGACGTCTATTTTATTCAAGAAAATCCTTAAAATTTTCCTTTCTACTCCGATATCTTGGAAACCATGTAGCACTCGGGAAACATTATGAATCCCTTTTGTAAAGTTGAGCAAATTTTCTAAAATTTGAGCTTTTAAAGACCTCTGTAAATTTAAAAGTACTCAAGACGCAGTTTTAGAAAATATGGAAACTGCTATTTCTACGACGAAGGATAAGCTAATTTTAAGTGAATTTAATAACCTTCATTTTGAGGTGACTCAAATATTGACAAAAGTGCTACGTCAAAATTTTCTAAATTGTAGTATATAAGGGAGCGACGGTAGCAGCGTGGCAACGCGCCTGTTTACCAACTCAGAGGTTGTAAGTTCGAGCCCGACCCTAACCGGGACTTTTTCAAGCATGAAATTATACAAAACTCGCTTACAGCCTCCCCCCGGGCATATGTGAGGCCCGTTAGCCAATCACCCATTACCCATTGACACTCCCAATAAATAGGCGTGGGAGTGACGAACCCACCCTAAGA